>NW_026857066.1:0-6388 GCF_026571515.1 Ruditapes philippinarum | reverse complement strand
TAAGAAAGGGTCTGATAAATATAACCTGCTGAAACAATATCTACACTTTAATCATTTCTTTCTGATGCCTGGTTAATGAAAATGCAGTTGTTTTCCATATGAATTACTCTTTAACATGTTTATTTTATATACTTTCACACTTGTAAAGAGATATTTTTGACCAATACATATATTTATACATTAATATAATGTTTACCTCTCAAGTGTCATGCCTTGAGCTTTATGTATAGTTAGACCAAAGGCAGGTTTCAATGGGTACTGCTGTCGTGTAGCTAGGTCTCTATTCAGTCTTGGACTGTACACTGAAAATGGAAAGAACTAAAATTATAACATTTTATAGCAGGGGTTCCATTTGACTATTGAAAATGGGTTTTGATCCTTGATATTTGCCCAAACCTTAATTTTGACTCACAGAACTTCAGCTGAAGGGTCATTCTTCATGACACAAAGGTACATTTTCACCCAAAACAGGCAAAATCATAATCTAGCTACTTGCAATCAAAATGACCCTTAAGTTTCAGCAGCTAGTGGAACCATTGTGTCATGTGGTCGATATTCGTGTTTTTGAATATCGTTTTCATGTATCATTTTGTCTTTGTATTTGTATATATATCTCTTGTATTTGTCTGTTTACAGTCCGATATACAATCCATTATCCCATATCATTCCTATATCATTCCATTTCATCATCTCATTATAACAACTAATTTCTCATATTTCATTCTGACATAATTTGCATGCCGGGCCTCAGTTTTTACAAACTTCCCGGAAAAACCATCTCACGCATGCGCACTTTGATATAAATATTTCTATTGGTTTGCGCCAGAAATTGTTGTCTTGTTTATTTATTTATTTATCAAGGCGTATGTTTATGTCCTTACAGGTAATTGTTGTTATTCATTATGTTTCATTATCATGCATATTTCCATTGATCGTTTATGTATTTCGGATCTGTATTTATGCACTTTGATATAAATATTTCTATTGGTTTGCGCCAGAAAAAAAAAAAAATATGTCACGGTTCAGAACTGTTCACTATTTAGGGGAGAAGATGTGTAAGCGGCTGGATAGCTCAGTCGGTAGAGCCGCGGAACGGTATTCCGAGGGTCCCGGGTTCGAGTCCCGGGACCCTCGGAATACCGTTCCGCGGCTCTAACGACTGAGCTATCCGGCCGCTTACACATCTTCTCCCCTAAATAGTGAACAGTTCTGAACCGTGACAATTGTTATAGTCATGAAAAGTAATTACACTCAATTAAAAAAAATCAACAGGAAAAAGAATACATCAGTAAGTTTTGTTTACTAGTAAACGTAAATGTAAACATTACCTGTAAAACTTATTTTTGGTATTGTTCTTGTAATGTTGATGCTGGGGAATTCTATTACTGGTCCTGATCCTTCCAGAATATCTTTGACAAACCCTTGAAGTCCATTTACCAGTTGATTTGATAGGTTACGCATTAATATAACTGGGCATCCTATCTTAAGCCACAGAATGCTTGGTACAGAGATTTTGGATAAGTCTGATGCATTGCCACTGTCTTCAGATTTATACTCATACATACTGCCAGGAAATTCTAAAAGACACTGTCTATTATAATCATCAACTAAGTCGTTCCTGGCAAACAACTTTACTGTATGTGATGTCAGATTATCTAGTGGCCTGTTCAATTTTGCAATAAAATTTTCCATATCTGGAGAAACATGGCCATCAAACACTCCATTGATTGTTTGCATAAGCTTACTTTCAGACTGTCTCATATTTTCTTCTAATACTACTCTGTGTGGAAAACAGGTACTGAAATCATTTGATTCAAAACAGTACCGGCCACTGTCACCATAAGGTAAATTTTCTACAGGAGGCAATTGCAAGAAGTCACCGCAAAAAATCATTTGAATTCCACCAAAAGGACGTTTAGGATCTTTGATCTTGCATACATTGTTGATTGTGTCAAATAACTTTTGACTTATCATTGAACATTCATCTAGAATAACAGTATCAACTTTTGAAATGTTGTCAAGCACATACTCATATTTCCTGTTATTCTTTACAACGTCTACAATTTCCCCTGGCCCATGACGCCCGTCAGAAATTCCGGTAAACTGATGGATGGTACATGCATTCTCATCGTATACACAACATGCTATGCCTGTTGAACATGTAATTTGCACTGTTTTTCCCTTATTCCGAAGGCGTTTGACAATTTCTTTTAACACAAAAGATTTTCCAGTTCCAGCTCTACCTAACAGAAGAAGATTATGACCTTCAGTGGAGATATCAACGGCCCTTTGCTGATAAAAGTTCATTTTCACGAAGAAAAATGTGCGTTTTACAAAAACACCTGATGTATACATCCGGTTTATTGTTTACTCTTTTCACATTGCATTTTACATGGAAAACCGGGAACTATATCGCCTTGAGCGAGAACCAATGAAAGGACTCGATACACCGGCTGGTCACGTGACCGGGGTTTCCCAAGATGTCTACGTCGATGCAGAATTCTGCTCTGATTTGAAGATTTCGTTCTAAACAGGCAATTGTTGAGCGCTTCACGACTATTTGCGCAGGTAGGTAAAAGAAACTATGTTGAGTTATTGTTTGCATGCGTTTGTTTGTACCTCCCCCATTTAAAATTGATATTTTACCCGTAGAAATTGGTGTTGCGACATCTCGTACGACTAAGCAATTTTGTGACTGAAGTGAACGGTTTTGAAAAAATTTCTTAAAGTGGGCTAAGGGAATCAGAAAAGAGTTAGTGTTTATCAATTGTGGATTGAATAAGCTATGCAACGCAGTATAGTTTTTGGAAATATTTTATTTAATAAGAGGAAAATCTCGCATGAACTTGTGGTTGGTCGAAAATTCTCTATTTAGCGAGTAATGCCCCTTGTCTATATTTATATACATATTATAAGGCTATGACTAAAAACTCATTTTAAGGTCACTATCAAGCAGTACATACCATCCAAACACTGTGTGGGCCCCCTGTGGGTTGAATGATAAACTAGTTGGCAAATGACAACCGGTCACGTGTCAACCTAGCTGTTTGACACTTACCGCCTTGCCAATCCACTTTCAAGGGAATATCAATTGTGTAATATTATGTAATACATGGGTAATAAAATGTGATATTTAACACCCTGCTGTTTTAAATTAAATTACTGATGAAAAAGTCACCTAATGATACCTTGAACAGAGGACTTTGGGTCCTTGAATTATAAGTCCCGCTAATTTTGTGTATCTGTTATAAATATCAATTCACGTTTTAAGTACTTACCGCTTTAATTCATCTTTCTGGGTGACATAACTTGAAATCACGCCTTTTAAAGCCCTTAAGTACACTAAAATGTATTCTATCTTTATTGAGCTTTTGCCCCACGCAGAATGCGCATGCGCGAAATGCATCATACGTTGCTATGGAAAAATCGTACTATAAAAAGGTCTATATTTACGCGTGCGTAAAGCCTCGCTTGTTGTCACTGTTTACATCTATTTCAGAAACTTGCTGGGTAAAAAAAAACGAAAAAAAACCAACAAAACGTTAAAAAAAACCCAAACAAACAAAAAACAGCAAATAAAGGAAAAAAACACTCAAAGTTGATGTAATTACATTTGTCTTTATTCTGTTTAAGTTAAAAGAAAGGATTGTCAAGAAATAATCCCTTTTAAGCACATTCATGAGCTAGTCATAATAATAGGAAATGACAGGATAAAGTTTGTCTTTTTTGTACTTGCATTTCCTATTTTCTTTCCACGGTAACCGTCAAAACTTTAAAAACAAAACTGTGGAGAAATGGAGAATTATCACAGCTAAACATAACCTCTTTGGTAATGAGAAATGATAATGTAGTATTTTCAACTTTTGACAAAAATAAAATGACATCAATAAATATTATAAAATACAAATAATTGTAATAACAGATAATAATGTTTCTAAGTATTAAATATTGCCTCACTGGCAGTTTGATAATGAAGTATTTTTCACTTTTGACAAATATAAAATATAACAATAAATACAATAAACGAAAGAAATAAATCTCAGCCCTTAAAAAAATTCCCATAATATGATCATAGGAGTTTGAAATTCTATAAACACTGATCAATGAAATAAAAACCTATGATTATCATAATTATTACAGAGTTTATTGTATGATATTCCTAATTTACTGATAATCTGGTAAACTGCTAAATAGTAGCCTATCAAGTTCCCTGATAACTTACCTGCTCAAAGCTACAGTGGAGCAAAGGTGATATGTGTGTGTTTTTATTTATCTCGTGCGCACGAGTAACTAAGTCGTGGCCACGAGATAAATAGATAAATAAGTCGTGTGAACGAGATACTATGTCGTGGCCAGGAATTACTAAGTCGTGGCCACGAGATAATTAAGTTGTTGGAACGAGATACCATGTCGTGGCCACGAGTTACTATGTCGTGGCCTCGAGTTACTATGTCGTGGCCTCGAGTTACTAAGTCGTGGGCACGAGAT
The DNA here is from genome assembly GCF_026571515.1 of Ruditapes philippinarum. Taxonomy (NCBI): domain Eukaryota; kingdom Metazoa; phylum Mollusca; class Bivalvia; order Venerida; family Veneridae; genus Ruditapes; species Ruditapes philippinarum. The sequence continues at coordinate 1,900 of NW_026857066.1, read as the reverse complement.
AATCAAGTCGTTGGAACGAGATACTATGTCGTGGCCACGAGTTACTAAGTCGTGGGCACAAGATAATTAAATTGTGGGAACGAGATACTATGTCGTGACCACGAGTTACTTAGAGATAAATAACCAATCAGATTGCACTATTTATATGTATTTTCCTAATTTACTAGACATGTGCTATAGGACACAAGGATTCCCTTACTTCACCTGCCTGTAAAAGTGCCATTTATATAAGTTATTGATTGGTCCATGATTTTACATTTAGCGTAATTGGGACTCTGATTTTTACCCGATGACCTCAAAATTATTAGGTGTTATGTACTACTCAGGAGCAATGATTTTTCTAGGTTATATAAACCATGGCTTATTCCTTCTTAATTATTCATCAGACAAGGATTTTACATGACGTGTCATGGTTACCTTGACCTCAAACACCCTTAAAGGCGTTCTACTATCCATGAGAAATATCCCTACCAATCCAAATAAACCAAGACTTATTCCTTCTCAAGTTGTCGTAAAAACAAGGTTAACAGGCCCTTGTACGTAAAAAAACTGACCAATTCTATATCAGAATTGTCCCCACAAAGGGCTTTAACTGAGTCAGATTATTGTCTGATTTATGGGCCTTGGAAGGTGACTTTCTAATATGATCCCAAGGACATGGATTTATTTTAAAGTGAATATCTTCAGTATTTTCAAAGATTAATGTTGCATGTCAAATGTTAAACAGAATTTTTACTAAGTTAAATTGTAGTCCAATAACAAATTCAAGACAAACATTTAGTGCCCAATAACAACTTATTAGAAAGAAAGAAAGAAAGAAAGAAAGAAAGAAAGAAAGAAAGAAAGGAAGGAAGAAAGAAAGAAAGAAAAAGAAAGAAAGAAAAGAAAGAAAGAAAGAAAGAAAGAATAAAGATAATTTAATTAGTCAAAATCAAATAGTTCTGCATTTATCAAAAAATGATTTACTCACAAAACAATAATCATAAGCAAAGAAGCTTTATCTTTTCATGTTGTCAAGTACAACTACCAATAAATATTGTTTTATTGTTTTTAAAGGCATATTTGGTTAATGCTGTGACATACTATACAGTGCTATATAAATTATGTCTCGTGATTAGAAGAATCTTACATTCGGCACAGCTTTGGATTTTATCACTTAATTTAAACTCGTTTAATAAATTCAACAAGATCCTCAATATGTATTTATATAAATAATCAATATGTATTTATATAAATAATGGCTACACGCTTTCCTTGACATGATAACCAATAACCATTGAAACCCAACAACACATACGACTTAAAACGGAGCTGTTCTACATACACTGTGAATCTTTCTGGGGTTTTCTTCCCCATTGATGCCGGCTCGCCACGGCGAGCCGGTATTACGATAGGATTTTACTAAGAAACAACCTAAAACTCCGAATCCATCCAAAAATTTAATCGAAGCTTGGCTTCCAGCTTGCTACAAAATTTATCTGTCAGGGCTGGAATCCAAAATTATTTAGCCAATCAAATTTAATCTTACACAGCGTCAAAAAACCTTCAATTTTTCGAGCCATTTTTAAAAAAGCAGCAAGTATTGCTTTGAGCGCAAATATATAATGATGATTAAAATGTTTATTTCAATAAATCATATTTACACTGACTTTTGATTTAGCGATTTCACCTGTTTTCTCTGTAGTAAGTTTTCGTTTGGTTAATTAACATAAATGTACATCTGGTTCTGTGCATTTTTTTCTTTTTATTTTTTTCCGGTCATTTTATCCTTTCCGGTATTTTAGGATGGGGGGGGAAAATCCCTGGATCCAGGATCCGGGACGCCCGGGATCCGGGATAGTATTAGAAATATAGGGAAAAGGAATATAAACTATATTTGTGTTGATTATTTGTCGTTGAA
>NW_026857065.1:0-137618 GCF_026571515.1 Ruditapes philippinarum | reverse complement strand
AACAAATTCTTCAAACAAAAGAGTTTGCTTTATAATATATATTGATACAAAACTTACAATAACTGTTACCGACAAAATTTATATGTGGTCAATAAAAAAATGCTCTATAAAAGTGTACGAGGGAGATAGAACAATATGATGGCTTTTTCTATGAAATTATTAAAATAATTTCATTGCAGGTTCAAAATGCAAAACAATTTGATATATTGTAACAAATAAAATATAAATGAAATACAAACCGGAGCAAATAGAGGCACACCGGATTTACATAACGACGGCACGTCGTGACACCTTAAACAACGTTTAACAAAGCATTAAACAATCCTAAAACTTTAACATCTCATAAAATCAAATTCCTATGAACCTGCCCACAGTATGCCTAGTTTATCATGCAAGATGATCAAAACAGTTGTGTTTCGTGTAGCTTCTTCGATGTCGGCATAATTATTGAAGGCCGTACAAAAATCGGAGTAAATGAACGAAACTTGAAGATTTCTGATAAGTTAAGGAATATGCTATATTGGCAAAAACGTGATAAAAGTGAAATCTTTTAATCAAAGTACGAATCACATTAAATTCAATGTTCGTTTTCTTTGATGTAATTTATTATGTTAAATTGATCATATCGTCACCTTAGTGCACTAACTGATCAACTGCTATTACATTTAGAAGGACTTATTCCGTAATTGCACTCAGATGAGAATATACTGTAGTTCTAAGTAATTTAAAATAACAATAATAAAGATCTACAAAGCAAAGACAACGTTCACAGGACGCCGCCCGGACACACCTAAGTAGGGCACCCAGAAGGCACAAAACAAAAACCTGGAGTGGACACAAGGACAAAAGGAGTGGGACATGTAATGTGAAATAATATGAACAAAAACGGGCTTAAAACTTCATATAGTGATATAAACTGAATAATCATAATAATAATAATAATAATAATAATAATAATAATAAATAATAATAATACTGTTGAAGCCGATATCAGGTGCCGTGAAATATGTTGAACATTCTATTGTCTTCTGTAGACATTTATCAATTCGATTTGTCAATAATCAAATTTAATTTTTTTGTTCCATTGCTCTTCTTTAATATATTGTATATTGTTTACATGTTTATATATTGTTTTACAAATATACAATATTGACATATTTAGTGCGAATATCAATATTTCTATCGCAATGGATTAAATAGAAATGGCGTAATATATCAAGTATATTTACATATACTTGAATTATTGAAAAATATAAAAAGAAAGATACAAAATAATAATACGAGCCGAATACAATTGATTATAAACAAAATATCATTTCAAACAAGAGAACATAAAAGATATTTGAAAATTATATTGTTTGATTAGATTATTTGCAAGTGGCCTAAGAGTGTTTCCAGGTCAGGTATGTGCTATAATATAAATCAATAAAAAAACCAAATACCGACGATGCGAATACAAATATCAACATATTACTATTGTATTTCAAGATAACAATAAATGGAGAAATATCCGGTGTTGATCACTTAAATCAATGATAACCTCAGATGCAAGCAGAATCCACTCTAAACATTCGCACGGTAATGTTTGTTACAAATAACCTTATATAATTATGTTACAGTAGGAACAATTTAGCAATTTTCGAAATCGAAAGACTTGGATTTTTATATATCAGATCCTTCTGTTATTTCATTTTATTGTTAACATTATTATTATTATTATTAATATTAGAATAATGAAAAGAATTCACACTGATAAAGCTGTATTTTACACGATTATTATAAAAAAATATCGGGACATCGCTGGGGCAGACATACACTGAAATGGACTCTCTACTAGGACATTTATTCAATGCTTCAAGATATAACAAATTTCTTAGACCTCTCCACAACCAGACTCATGTTATCAAGGTATGTTTACGGTTTACTTTTATTTGATAATAAGAATTCCGAATCTTACTAGGATTTCTATCATTTTTGATACACCAATTATCTTTATATATTAAATCGTACCTTGTTCGGATTGATTGAACATTCTATTTCAATACATTTCTTAAATGGGGTTCAAGAAATTCTTAGCAGTCTGAAAATTAACTATGGTGAATTAGTTTTAACGGTACGCTAAATTTTGTTTTTCATTATGTATTTTTTTTATTTCCTAAACTTATTGAGAGCTATATGTAAACATTAAATATGTGGTTTTCCAGGTAAATTTTACTCATATTATAAAAAGCATTGAAAAATTTGACATCGCATCTGGAGAGCTGCTTATCACAAGCTGTTTTGAAATCAAGTGGATAGACGAGATGCTTCTTTGGGACCCGACTTTGTACAGAGGTAAATCAAAGATCCCTTTACCCAAAGGAATGTACTGGAAACCAGAGTTTTATTTAACAAATGTACCAGCAAATGAAGACTCTTCGATTTACGGCAGCGGTAAGCACCAGCATGGGGAACGTATAAAGGATTGGTGAAGGTTATTCCAGTCGGAAGTTATAAGACCAAATGTAATATTGACACTACATCATATCCTTATGATATTCATACTTGTATGTTTCGATTTGTTGTGTCAAACCACGACTCTTCAGATCTGATACTCAATTCTCCAAAAACCGGTGTTTATCTAAGTTGTTTAAAAGAACATGGTGAATGGGAAATTAAAAACTTTAATGCACAGATGTTGCATGTAAAAGAAAATCACATAGCAGATGTAACATTTCCAATGTTTCAAACATCATTGTATTTGAAAAGAAAACCAACCTTTGAAATCATTACTGCATTCGCTCCTTTAACGCTTATGTCTTGTCTAAATATGGCAACTTGTTTTATAAGACCTGAATCTGGTGAAAGATTATCATTTGCAATAACATTATATTTATCATTGGTCTTAACTGCACCAGCAGTAACTGAAACGATTCCAAAAAATTCTCTGAAAATGCCCTACTTTTCGTACCAAGTTCTAACGATAAATTGTATCAATACCGTTGGAGTTTTATGGAGTATATTCATTGTACATTTTTTCAAATAATTCGAGGATGCAACATCGTCTTCCGGCATTTCTTGTGAAAATGGTCATGAAACGGAGACAGAAAAATCTAAATTTTGAAATTGTAAGAGAAAAGTCTAGATTATCAATGACGTCATTTGAACACGCAGAGAAGAATGAAAAAAAATATCAAAGCAGAGAATGCAGAAAGAATGCCTTTAAATGAATGGACAAGAAGTGGCAGAGGCTCTTGATGTAATTTATTTCTGGGTTGTCATGCTTTGTTTAATTGTATTAAATGCTTTATTTGGAATACTTCTTTTCACAAATTGGTAGCTCGTGATAATTTTAGATTGATACCATACGATTTCTTATTGCTTTTTCTGCGTACATATTTTGTAGTTTGTGCATAATATGCATGCATTGCGTAAGGAATTCGTTTAATAAAAGTTTGCATTGTTAGAATTTCTTCCTACCTTTAGTAAACTCTTTTCTTTATAGCAAGTACTTCAATTGTAAATAAATTTTAACTAAATTCTTCTACTGTATGTTTGTATTTATAATGCTGTTGATATTTTCTATGTTGATGATGTATATTTTAGTGATATATTTAGTAATATTTAACAGAATTATACCATAATGTTTCTTTCATAGTTAAAAAGGTAGAAATTAAAACATATTATTTTCATAAGGCTTTTGTATTTACACCGTCATTATTAATTATGACAGTCTATTTATTTAATATATTTATGTATTTTGTTTCTGTATTCATAGGAAATAATTTGATATCTAAGAAACTGTATAAGACGTTGAATCAAATATATTAAACATACAACAATTTCGACATTATGAAAATTCAACGTATCAAGTTAATGACTTAAAATATACTTGAAATGCTCTGTTAGTAGAGTATGAACCTTACATATATTTTTTATCCTACATTCTATGAATATGTCCTCGTACATCAATTTCAGTCATTCTGGAAGAGATTCCTTAACACCGTATGCATACGTTTGTCTAAACAATAGAAGATGTAGATACACCGCAAAACATTTTTTTTTAAATATAAAGTAGTGTACTGGGCAAGATGTACTTTTTATATTTATAATTTCTATTCCAATCATCAAACTTTTGGATGTTTTATGTCACATAATCAAAATAATAATATTCCTTTTTTGGCTTGCGGCCACGGCCGCAAGCCATTTGTTTTGGAAAAGTTGTTCCGGTTAGGTGGTTTCCTGCTTACATTTGTAAATGCATGATTGAACGGAAACCAGTCTATGTTTCCGCTGCAATCGTGTCAATCGCATCTTTTCGGCCCTTTCCGTCACTCTTTGTATTAATGATAATAGCCGAGGGGGTTCCGATTGCAATCGTGACAATTCGGGCGATTCCGTCATACTGCGGAATCAGACGAAGTAATGTTACGGAAATCTAAGCTATTTTAAATACTACGGTAATCATAAATAGGATTTCTATTTTTACTTGATTTATCGGTTTAAAGCGTAAGTAGAATGAAGAAATAAATTCTAAACGAAATTGTTCCGTTTCAATTCTTTTTCAAGTTTCTTTTCTTTTCTGACGCAAAAGTCAGTTTCTTTTATAATTGGTTTTGGTCTTTATTAGTTTTATACAATAGAGAATGGTTACTGTAGCAGTATTTAGTTATATTTAGATCTACTGAGTCTTTTATTTAAACGTAGAGTTTAAACGTCTTGGTGAGGTAATCTAAAAATAGCCTATGCATATCATTAACCTTACCACGTGCTGATCTACAGATGATGGCACAACTGAGCAAGCCTTTTTTTTAAAGGAAACTTTATTGTTTAATGTTGTTGAAAAACATACATTAAATTTTAGATAAATGATTGAACTCATTATATAAATGAGTTAGAAAACAAAACCTGTTCGGGGACAGCGCACTCTACTTTTCTGCCTTAGATAGTAAATAAAGGCAACATAGAAAACAACAACAAGGGGGCATGAATGTCGATGACGGTTTTTGAGAAACAGGGAAATATTCTATTTAACATAGGAAATAATTAAGTCTATTTTGGGGGTATATTCAAATATTCGCGCTATATGAATTCGCGGAAATGACTGCCCATATCATTAATTCGCGTAGACCTCTCAGGTTAAAACTTAAATGGAAATTACTCTTTAAGTTTTTAGAATGGTGTAAAATACGGACGAATGCAGATGATGTTACGAATAAACAAAAACAGTAACTTTCAACATCTGGTGTCAAACAATAGCTATTGTACAGACCAAAGACATTATCTAGCGGGAGGATTATGGCAAACAAAAGAATGCCCGTTAACACGCATGATTTGTTCACAGTTTTACAAAGTTATAAATCAGTTTGCTAGTGTATCATTGTTTGTCATACATGTTTGCACAATGTCATTGCATCAAGCTAATTGTTTTATAGTTTGCGTCTTAAATTTCTTGACATCTGATCAGATCATTTTTTTGTTTTTCTAAACAAACAATACAAACAACACAAACATAATAGATTTTAACAGAATGTTTTGTACGGATACATGTATTTTACTTTATCAAGAAATAATTATTCTACGTGTAAAGACAATTTACTTACTATGTTGAAATTTATATAAGACAATCTTGACCGGACACCCTAAATGTATTGATTATGATATGTGTTTGTTAGTTCTTTTTTATTATTATATTGTTGGACCTTAATTAGCATCAATACTGTTAAGGTCATTTAACGGCTTGTCAGCTTTACTGGCGGAGGAATACCTTACGTTGCAGTTTAGGAACTAGATAGGTCTGCTAAATTGTCTAATCTTATGATGACACTGCCGGAACTAAGGTCAATGTGGCTGAATTGCAAATATCAACATGGCCAATGCAAAAGATGTAAAATTCTGATAAATCATTTATGAATGATGATCTTAAAACTGAGTTACGTGGTCAAATTGATTATACATAATAAGCTTTCTAAGTTTGAAGGTAAATTGTACAACGAAACATTTATTAGCAAATAAATACATTCACAAATATGCAGGCAAGAAGCAGGTTTTTGTAGACGATTTAAGAAAATTATGTTTTTATAACCGCTTACCTACTTCTGACTCCGGCCAAAACGATGACATGCAAACAAGCGATGAAATATATAGGAATTATTGTTACTAGTAATGCAATGTGTTAAATACACTATAAGCATATACAAATATTTTAATCAGGGAACTAAAATAACCGTCCCCATAGGTATATAGGTCGAATGTCATGTAGTATCTTTACACAGCAAATAGTAAATTCAAGTTCAACTTAAAATGAACTATGTATGTAAAACATGTATTAACTGTTTTCTTTATCAAGTAAGATATGAAATGTTAATTATCAAATGTTGATGGATTTTAAGGTTATAAAACACATATATTGCATAGTGTTTTTGTGGAATTTGCTATGAATATATAAAGCTTCGCCTGCATTTAAAAGCTTTCAAATTGTATTTTTCTTTCTTGTATAAGGATTATTCTATACTTGTAGTGTGTATTGTAATACATAACAATAATACTTTGCACGATTTTTTGATGTAGATATGCATGAATAGCTCCATTTTATCACTTCAGAAGCTCTCATCTAAAGTTATCGCAATTTTTATAAAGGTAGTCGTTAACCACTGCTGTAAAAAGGTTCAATTTTTTAACAGTACTGTAATGAATCGCCTTTTTATTTCATCTGGTTTCCCAGAACCATGTACGCAATAAGTTTGGTCAGTGTCATTTTAGTAAACCATTTAAATACTTTACAAAATATTTGTAGGTTTTTACAGCGCATTGAAAAAAACAACAAAACAACAAAACATACAAAAAACAGCAACAAAAATTGTCCGTTCTACAAAAAAATAACAACAAAAAACATTTTGACATGGGGATTGGGAAGAATTACTTATTCGGTATACATTTTCCAACGCAGACGATCGAATCATTTTCCTCGCAAGGCAACAGATTATCCTCATATTTGTACCGTGATATTGTCACTGCCAGGGTGGCTCAGAATGTATAATAGAATTTGGTAAAAATGATAACTTTGTACTTATTATGGTAAGCTTTTCTTCTGAAATACTTAAAAGGTTCCAAACTATATTGGTGTGCGCATAGATTCAACTATACATGAACAAAAATAGCTTGTTTAAGAACTAAACTATTTATCGGTAGTGTTAATAGATTATTATACTAAGAACAAAATAGCTTACTACCAGTGCTTTAAGTGGTTTTATTAAACTAGTTTTCTTTAAAACCATTCTTTAAAAGAAGTAGTACATTATGATAGTGTAATGTTTTACCTGCTAGAGACTATTTTAAGCAGCAAGCTTTATGATTCGTGCTTATTTCATAAAAAGTTTGAAAAGCAATAAAGACATTAATTTTTTTCAGACAAAAAAAGTAATTTACACATAATAAACATTACTTTAAACACTTTAAGTTTACGTTTACCAAAAAATGTCAAAATATGCAAAAAATAGACATTACTGCTTAAGTAACGAAGTAGAAATATAGTGATTATACAATAAAATATCAGCCTGGTTACTTAGATTGTAAACATATTAAATTCCCTTAATATCTTAGTATCTTTTTCTCAAGTTTGACTTTCTTGAAATTATTTCGCTCATCTTGAGACATGTAGCTTTAAATGAACATGCTGTTGAATATTGTAAAATATGTAAATATCATCAGTTATAAATAAACAACTGTAAAAACATATTTTTCCCGCTCTGTTGGTAAACAGAGAGAAAAGGAAACACCGCCAATAAAGGACAAGGATAATAAATACACAACCAATTACTTTCAGTAATTCATGTATAAATCATTTACAGCCCCATGACAAACAGGTATCGCCATCAGGGTCATGTGAATGTTCGACCACCTAATGTGTAAAAGAGTTCATTCAAATGTTAAAGGATTCAAGTATAAATACTTTTCATTAATGATCTTGTAAATAGATAAAAGATATCCAACTGTTTTTTCTTTCTATAAGTTTGTAGCTAATCAACATCACAGGACCGCTTCTACGTCACATGCCGCATTGTTTATTCTGTGTTTACTTTTGAAATATTAGCACAATAATTGGAAAAATGGCACTACCATTTACTAATGTGCTGGTTTTCCTTTATTCATTCTTATCTTGACTTTGAGAAGACAATAGTGTGTTGATGGGGAATATTTGTATCTTGTACGCTATTTGCTTTTAATATGGCTTTGTTTTGTATAATATGTGTCAGGACATAACCACGAGCCAAATAATTATTTCAACAATACAAATAGCGTGTCTACAAAACAGAATATAATAGCAACAATTTTTGATACATTTAATTTGTAATTTCAAGATAAATGATATTTTTGGAATAAATAGTAAATGTCGAAGAAAGAAAAGAGCTCTTTTAAAATATTACATTATTACAATACTTGTGTTACTTTTATAATCATACTTAAGACTTACTGAAGAGATAAAAAGAAAGTGTTCAAGTTTATCTTTATTCATCAAAACAAACTTAAAGACAATAATTCTATCTCTTGGAGAAGACAGGAACACAGAATTGAGAAACAGTTTGAAACCACTGTGAAAATGCTGGACAATACAAAACATACCGAAAAAAGCTGAGACAATGCATAATAATTGTTTTCAAAAAGTGCTTGAAAAGAAATGCTGTAAATGCATTAAATGGTTAGCGTGCATGAGGAAAACTATATGAAAAAGATTGACATCAATGAAGGACATGTGTCTCTAATTCGGAAATGTTTAGTTACTGAGGAATAAAACTGGAAAAGACTTTACAACACTTGACATAAGTAGCTATGTTCAGTGAGATTATCGGGACGTTTATATCTTGCGTATACTTTATCGTCACCTTAGTTCAAATCGTCCCTTTATGGCTAATGATTAAATGTAAACGGATACCATTCAAAATAAAATGTACAAACATAAGTTTTCTTGCCAGCGACTTAGTAATTTCATTATGTATAGGGATAAATCAGCTTGCAATGTTCGCCTCTCCAAGTATCTCTGTACATGCTGTAAGAATAACGATAATTCGGACTTGCCAAACGGTGTATTGGGCAACGTTAACCCATATAGCAGCAGATAGAGCAGTGTCAGTCATCTCACCATTACGTTACAATTACTTACTTACGAACAAACACGTCAAAATATGGACACTTCTCAACTGGACAATACCTATCATTATGACTTGTTTGTCATTGATTTACATCGTGAAAAACGGAGAACACTCATGCGAGTCAAACACCAACTTTCTGCTGTGTGCATACGCAGTTCAGTTGTCACAGTTAATTCTCTCTGTTATTTTCTGTCTCGTGTTTATTTCAGGCACAAGTTACAACCGTTTTCCTTCTTCACATGAACAGAAGAAACTTTAATACATATTCTTCGAAATTTATCGGTATCGTTCGAAGAACACAATGTCACCTTGGGCATCCTGCATAGCTTTTATTCAATTGCACCCTTAGTAAATCAATGCGGAGTTAAACTCTTTCAGTTACAAAGCTTGTGTATCCTGCAATTCAAAATAATTGTTGAACGAGAGCGTACTCAAAATGATATTACCCTCTCATTATCCATCTGCTCAAATAGAAAAATCTTTAATAATAAATCAGTTTCGTCTGAATAAAGATTCGCGCAACAACGTTTCTTTTCTGAATTTAGAAATGTCAACAGATGGTCTAACCTACCCAAGGTCTTCCAAAGGTATTTTGCCTAAGTAAATTCAGGAGAAAGTGATATTAAATTTTTTAGAAAAATATTACATAATTTGGCATTTAATTTAAACGCCTAGTACATAACGTCAAAATAATTTCATGTGTGCACTCACACATATATTTAATTTAATATTTTAAATAATAACTGCATTGTTTCTTTCCCCGATCTCAAACCTTTGAATTATATGAAGGCGTATGAAATTTTTGATTTTTTTTCATGTTTAAGAAGTACTTGAAGAGAGAATATACGTCATTGTCAACGAGTTGTATGGCGGTATATATAATCAACAAAAGACTTATTAGAAAATCGTTTAGATATTTTTATTAAAAATGTTTGCTTGTGAAGAAATCTGTTCTGTATTTGGTTGAAAATCAGAGGAGTTCGTCAGTACAGAACAAAACACCAGTGATTAAAATACATGTATAGAAAAACAAATTATATAGCACTGTTATTTGTTTGTTTTCATTTTTTTTCTCTTTTTTATTTTGTGGCTAGGCAAACCGAACGATCTATCTTTTTCTATATGATGAAAAATAGAAAAAAAGTGTTCAGTGAACAATTCATCATGTTTATTGAAGGCAGGAATTCAAAATATTCTAAAAATAAGTAACGAACATTGAAAATGTTGATCATCTTTCATTGCATGTTATGCTTATAGAGTAAGTTGTCATTTTATAAAAGACTTTTCTAGATATCTGTAATAGTATTAAATAAATTATTTTTTATTGTCGAATAGGCATTTTTTATGATTGCATTTCATGGAAAACAACGATTTTCTTTATCTTCCATAATTAGTTATAACAATGAGCTAGACGTTATAAAATTAAACACATTATTGTATTCAATAAGTGCTTTGCATACACAGAGTTGCTGTATAATGTCTAATGGTTTAAACATATTTTCACTTGCTTCAAAATTGCTTATAATTGTCATACAAAATGGAAAAAAAATCGTTTAAGCGACAGCAAATACTGTTGTGAAAGCACTTGTCAAAATGTTAAATGATGTATTAATACAGCCCTCTTTCTAATATGTCATTGTGCAATTAAAAAACAGGCACTAAGTGCCTTATAGAGATTGTAAAATGTTACAACGTACTACACTTTAGTGCTGTTATATTTTTCCAGTCCTTCTATCATTGATTCATTGATCGATCGAGTACCGTTTACCGATGCGTCCAGGGCTTAAAAGGGCTGATGAACTTTTCTGTCATCCTTCATGAACATACTCTATCAAACTGAGTCTGTTCGCAATAGTTAATTAATAATCTATATTAAATTTAATTTAATCTTGCAGAGAGAAAGAGCAGAGAACTTGCTGGGATCCGCTCTTGCTTTTATTTCCGCGTGTTTACCCATCTCTCTGTCACAGTGATGAAGAATAATGGTACTTAAATATCGCAAATACAATTCAGGGGGTTTCCTAATTTTGATATACCGTGGTTAGCTTTTACAATTAAGGGTACTTTGTATATTATCTCTATCAAATTAGTTGGGTTTATAAACAACGATATTGATAAAAGCATACAGTAAAGACTGTTTACAGTGACCTTCGATGGGAGAAAAGAAAAAAGGTCATTATAGACAGGGAGTCATTGTGGACAGTCTCTACATAGTTCGGATATATGAACATATCATACCAATATTTTGTTGAAAAGCAGGATAGTATCATACTAAGGGTTTAATTATATTTTTATTGATATTAAACATATCAAATATCATTTATAAAAAAACAAGAGAGTATTAAAATTGCATGTATAATTGGTTAAGATTATAAACTACACCATAACACTAGTATTTAAAAGTTATATATCCATTAAAGTGTAATTTATATTGATAAATCTGTTTGTAAAAAAATGTTTAATATCAATTTTACTAATGAGATGTTACTGTAGAGACATTTAATTTTGTATAATCAGCCTGTTACTTTTCGGAGTTCAATGTATTAATAAAACATAAGATACAAATCTTCACATATTTTCTACAGATAAGTGCTCCGAAAAAAATCAACAATCGAGGTTTCAAACATAACCACACCTTTAAGACGTTTGGCATTGTTTATCTTTACTCGCCAAAACACCGCAGTAATCATGTATATGCAGGTGTCTTTAATCATTCTATCGGCGAAAATTGATTGAATCTGTCGCCATTTTGTGTAATTGTCAACAAACAGCCACAGTGTATTAGCGTGTCGCCGATTGGTCAATGCAAACTGCCGTTGATACAACGCGCGTTCTGATTCGTCAATCGCATGAATACGTAATGACTATGAACTCTTGCCTTGCGGCGTGTATTAAACTTTGTTGATGTTGACACGCGTTCTTAATTAGCGGATTAACTGTAATTGGTTGTAATTGAGAGGTAAACAAATTATTAACAGACCTAGCGGCGTAAATAAGTATGACGAAAAATCATAGAAATCGGGCGCCTTCAAAATCTCTTTGGCAAAGTCGCTGATCCGAAGGCAACTTCTTCGCCAAAGTCGTCACCTAGTCCAAGCCTTGCTCCCCTTGCAAAAGTTGCTGTTCACGGCTCAAATACCGTAACGGGTGAATAAATCATGGTCGTTGTACGGACTAGACAGGGAGTCGCTACATAAAGACCATTTATATAGTAAATACTGTTCGGCGCACCTAACTATGGTCACTAAAGACAGAACGTCGCTATATACAGGGGGTCGCTAAGACAGTCTTTACTGTACCTCATTCGGACAAAACGTGCTTGTTTAGAATCATTAATGTCAGGTGGTATCACCACCTGAATTTGGTTAAATGGAAATATTGTGACTGATTTTCAGAGCTGATGCTATTTTTTTTCGTAAGACCCTCAATTGTTATGAACCGATAAAAGTTTCATTGCAATATTTATTCAAAATATAGCATTGAATATTAAAAAAAACAACACAAAAACGGCATCTGAAAATTATCGTTTCAAAAGACAATTATTATTAATATAGCCCAAACATCGAAGTCGTTTAATCATTGGGGTTTTATAGCAAAGAAAACATTTTTGTATGTATTCAATATTGATGCGAAGGGAATATGAGGATAGGAATACTCATTACAAAAAATCAAATAACATTATCAAAATAAAGACCATCGTCCCATTTATAAGCTTTTTAAAAAGAAGACAATATCAAGGAACTATACTGAGGTCCAAAAACATAATTCTTACGTAGCTCAATTACAAAAGAAGATGATATGCAAATTATATATAATTAGATTGAAAGCATATTTTTACGCCATTCTTAGCCTGATTTGAGCAACAGCGTCGAAACGCTTTTCATCTTTTGGGTATAATTATTCTGGAATAAAAGAACCAAGCTAGTGATCTTTAAGTTTGCGCAAAAGTAATTTGTTCAGACGTACATCAAATGGTACGAAAAAAATCCTGTTTCGTGATATCGAAAGACTTCTGTGGATTCCCTTTAAAATTCCAAGCGTTTCTGTGATAATTGACTGTTAAATATAAACGCTTTGTGTCAAATTTGCCACAAATATTTTCGATTTAAACGAAACATCTCAAATGATATCATTTAATCGTGTTGGCAAAACAAAGTTTTATTAACTATATGTCTGGAAAATCAGTAAACAATAATCAATGGTTTGAGTAAAATTATTAATGATGCTAGCATTTTATGAAATTGAATTTATAAAATTGTTTAAAATAGAATAATCTATCAGTAGGATATTTGTTATTATATAGATACATTTGTGTTGTTTTTGTTGTTGCGTGTTTGATTGTTTTTCTATAATTTATGTAATATATGTTTTACTATAGACATGAACAGTTTTTGACTCTGTTTTACAATGTTTTATTAAAGCCGATTTCAACATAATTTTTGACATATACCCCTAACCGGCTCTCCTGGATTATCAGCATCCAATGACCAATTTTCCGCAAGTTACCGACTTCCAATGAAAAAGCGATGAGAGATAAACGACCAGTCGACTCACTTGGCTAAGAGAGCGTGTTTCTTACGATAAGAACACTACTCCCTGATGCATCTAACTGAACCAACTTTTGTACAAAAATGCACTGTATATGACATTTGCTAAAATAATACAAATAATGATCATCCAAAGGTAAATTGTATCAAGAACTTCAGCCACATCTTGCCCAGTTATGTTAGCAGATTGTAGTTCATTACATACTCCTTCCTTTTGAGGAGTGGTGTCACCATCACTAATATCCGTACCCTCAACAGGCAATATCGAAACAGCTGATTCTTCTACAGGAATCATTGTAGAATTATTTTTACTTTTCTTTCTCCGTTTCATAATCATTCTTAGTAGAAAGTTGGCAGATATCTAGCAGCCGCAGATTTACTCGCACAATTAACAATGAATATGCTCCATAAAACGCCAACCGTGTTGATGATATTAACCGTAAGCAGTTGATACGAAATCATCGGCATTTTTAATGAATTTCTAGGTATTGTCTCTGTTAATGATGTTGCTGCAAAAACTAATGCTAAATATAGCGTTATTGCAAACGTTGTCCTTTCACCGGATTCAGGGCGAACAAAACAAGTTGCAATATTTAGAAATAACATAAATATGATAGGTGTAAGTGAATTTATCAATTCAAATGTAGACCTTCTTTGTAACAAAAACGATGACTGATACATTGGTATAGCCACATTGTCTATGTTTTTCTCTTTTACCAGCATTACATTTGTATCTGTACTCTTAACTTCCCATTCACCATTTTCTTTGAAATCACTAAAATGAATATCGGGTGAAGGAGAAGATATCACAAGTTCTGTAGAGTCATGATTTGACACGATGAACTGAAAATAACACGAGTGCATATCATAAGGATAAAATGTTGTGTCAACAATACATTTCGTCTTGTAACTGCCTGCTGCAATGATCATTACTATCCCTTGGTAAGTGGCCCATGCGGGATAGAATCCGCTCCCATAAATTGAAGTGTCCTCATTTGCCGGTCCGTCTGTTAAGGAAATCTCTGGTTTCCAATACTTATCTTTGGGCAACTGTATTTTTTCTCTACCTCCAAAAAGAGCAGGGTCCCAAGTCAACATTTCATCAGTCCATTTTATTTCGAAATATCCAGTTATTAGAAGCTCACCTGACGAGATGTCAAGATTTTCAATGCTTTTTACATACTGTGTAAAGTTTACCTACAAAAGGTCATGGAAAAAAAATTGTGAGAATTTGTAATTCAGTAGCTGACGATACATACAATATACACATATCTAAGATATTAGTAATGTTAAACATACAAACTTAACTTACAACCCTGCATTTGCATTCTTAAACATATATTTAAATTTTGCTCTCGGATTTATAGATTTTTCTCATATATTTGTATTTGTATGTCTATAGAATTAAACGATTGGAATTATGAATGTACTGTTGTATTTGTACTTGAACTATTAGTGGCCGACTGGGTAAAATCAAGAGAAAAATTGTAACGAATTAACGAATTTGGACATTTGTTTTTGCATATATATCGCAATTACACTCGGACGGAAAATTATTTAAAATTGGAAAAATGTAACAAACAATAAAATACCTATATACAATAAACTTACTCAGGACTTAAGAATATATTTTTTCCAGCAAAGCCGGGGGTAAAATTATTACAAATTTTTTTACAGTTACAGCTTATCTATTGTGATCGGTAGTGTACCGTAAAGCTATCATGGTAAATGATTTTTTCGGGGGAATAGCCTGGAAAAACCCATATTTGCAGAGTTTCAGATAACCAGATGACTTTGTTTTGTTTTTCGAGTATCATTCTGATAATTGTATATATTTTATAATGATGTTTTAATGTTTCGATTTTATGTGTTTACAACTTAATGGAAATAATTTGTACACCTTAAATTAAGCTTTTTTATAGATTTGTTACAAGTATAGACAAAGCCGTCAACTGAATTTTTATAAATAATTAAGAACAGGTCAAAGACTATGACGATTAAGACCTAGACAAATTACTAGCGTCGCACTTTCGAAGACATTATTAAAAATAAGTTCATGTTGCATAGAGGGAAATAAAAAAGTAATGAGAAAAAAATAGTAGCACACAATATACAATATAATTACCTGAATTACGTGACTTTGGTTTTCTAAAGGTCTCAGATATTTGTTATATCTTGTCTCATTGAAAAGATGTCCTAGTAAAGAGTCCATTTCAGTGTATGTTTGTCCAAGCGATGTCTCAAGAGCTTTTAATATTACCATTAACAATGTTATTTTATCCATAGTTAACATGCAGTGATAAGTCAAACTCTAGGATTGCTCCGTCTACTGCTTAGAAATAAAAAACAACCCTTAATTAAGTTGATTTTCACAACTCATAACCGCTTATAAATTACATCCAATGACATGTTTATGCAGACCATTCTCTAGAACTAATTTCATCTGTATTACATACTGGTGACGAACAACCCAGAGTTAACTATTGATTGTAGTAATATCCGTTGTACCTGTTTCACCACTCAAATAATTATGAGTCAATATAAAATGGTAGTTGTAGCTTTATTTGCAAGCTACTGATATTGCCTTGTTTTATATTCCATAGAAGTAAAGAAAGTCATTTATGTTGTTAAAATTGGCTGATAGAACTGTCTATATAACGCGATAATTTCCGAAGTGCATATGTTCTACGAAATTATTCCTGAGTGACACAAGACTGTGTTGTCTCTTTTTTTAACATGTTAAGACAATGTTTTACACATAAAGGCACCGGCATAACAATTTTAAAATATAAATAAAAGGAATAAAATTGTTCATCGTCTAAATAAAGTTCTGTGGGAAAATTAGTTTTTTTAAACCCATTTTTATATTTATCTAAAAAGAGATCCCCGGCTTCTTTTCTCAAAGAAATTTCTTTAAGTACAATCAAATGTAAGTAAATATTGTCTGTAATCTAATATGTCGTTTGGTACGGACATGCTTTTTCTTTCAGTGCTAACAAATACGAGTAAAAAGTAATTTAAAAAAAAAACCAACCATATATCGTATATGTTGTTTTTGAATGAGGAGTTGTTTCCACATTTTAACTATAAAATAATTCGTCACCATGAAATGGATAAATAAATAGCTTCTTTTTTATGAAAAACAATTTAAATTTTCTGAAATAATGTGTTGACCTGCTTCAAGAATATATTGACTTGTCTTTAATTAAACTAACATGAGAGTGGTAGGTAGGTAGTATCTTTAGTTTACGTGATTACATTTCTGATGAGTATAGGGCAAATATCTCTATGTGGTTAATTTTGTGAAGTATCTGATGTAACAATTACATTCCGTTTTTATTTTCTGTTCAATTGATAGCTTATAAATTCTTAATTGTTAAATTTCTTAATTACATACAATAATCTTGTTTAAAGTAAAATCAAATATATTTTACACAGGTTGGTTGTTGCAGTTTTTAATTGCGCTTGGTCAATAAGTACATTGATCTGTTTTACAAGCACATGCGTTTATTCTATATAGTTCTATATTTATATCAATTTATAACTCATTCCATGCCAGTTGTTAATTGCTAGAATAAAGTACTCTTGAGAATTGCTTTTTGTATATTCACAAAGGAAATACCAGAACCATTAAATTCTGATTTAAGAGGTTTGATTGAATTAGCAAGAAGCAAAGCCATAATTATCGAATGTTTAATCTTGAATACCTAACAATATGATAAATCAAATACAAATAAAGAACATTTTATAACATCAATTCTGAGATACGGAGATTCATCAGTTACAGTGAAAATTAAGTAATAAGTAAACATTTCTGATATAGTTTCATTAGATCTGTTAATGAACAATAGTGCTTAATGTATTACTAAATGTACTACAGCCATAATCACTTAGCATCGGTTTTAGAGCGACTTGATTTTATTATTGATATAAAGTCTCTCGAAGGACGAAGCACATTAGAAGGAGAATTAGTTGAAATATATGTTTTTTTTATATTGATGAACCTTAAACAATTTGAAAGCTTTTAAATATATATTATATGAAAAGGCAAAGCCTCAAAGCGAGCTCGATGTACTTTTAACGTGAAATAGTATGAAATAATCGCTCACTTTTATTTCAAATGCAGTGACGAGTGCGTGTGACGTTTCACGTACTGTGTTTAATATTGCTCCGCCCATGTCGTTAAATGATTAACGAGTTTTGAAAACGTTGATAAAACTTCGTTTATTTTATTTCACTCTATAATTATTCAAGCGAAATAAAGATTATTAAAAGTGAAATAAATGTAAAACTTAAAACGTTTGCGACATTAAAATAGCGTACTTGATTTGTTTGTTTTGCACGTGCTGTTTGACGCTACATTGTGACGTCACATAAACAAAACTTTAAATGTCTGTACAGCGTTAACGACTGAATAAAGGATATTCTTAGTTAGACCATTTTCTTTCATTCTAGATAGTTTTCACAACAAAATTCGACAAAAAAATTGTTTTTCTTTATCAGATTTTTCAAACAAAATGGCGCTTTCAATTTTCATTTTATCATTCGATATTTTATACACAGCTTCCGTTATTCTGATTCACTGTCCAATTATGGTTCTCATAGACGTGCGCGGGTGACCAGTCTACACACCCATTTTCAGTCAGAATTCTTCAGTGTTTACCGTTATCTTTAAATTCGAAAGGTTGCGATGTGTCCAATTCGGTACTTCAAAACCATCACTTAACAGGTACTAGCGTTACCGCAACGCTCGCTTTGCGAGCAGGCCCTCTGGGCCAGCTCGTCGAGCTCGCTAATACAATATAATACAAATACGAACTCTGTTTTAAATATCATTTTGGACTGTTCGAAAAGAAAATCTTTCTCCGTCATTTTAAATAGTGTTAACCTGTTTTATAAATCTTATCCAAATAGAATAATGTGTTGAATAGTGTGCTTTCGTTGTTTATTCATTTATTCAGTATTAGTAGCTTTGCAGTTAAAGACTTTAACATTTCAATCATGATATATCACACCCCCGGAATTTACTCAGCGGTTTGACAATATTTTCCATTATATTTTATTCGTACTTAATAAACAGTACCATAAACTATAATTTGTCACCTTGGTGGATTTACATGCTGAACATAAACTGAAGATGGAGGAAGAATAAAAACAATCACTGAAAACAGCACAGTTCCCAAATTTTTTAGATAAACTCAACCTAGATTATTATAGGCCGAAAAGGATAATAGTATACAGAATATGCCGAACAAATACAGCGTAAAGATGGGGCACGCACTTGGAAAGATGAGGCAAGAATAGGACACAGAAAGAGAGAACATCATTAAAGTTCTTAGTGTTGTTTTACAAAGTTTTGATTTGCCATTAACTTAATGTTAGTTGAATCTATTGCCAGATGAAATTAACATGTCATAACTACACAATTTTCGACTTTGCAACACACAAGGTTATAATTATGAACAAATGTAGATGTGGTTATCGCAATATTAATGTTACGTTGGCAAACGTTGTATTATGATTTGCGTGTGAACGCAAAATTACAATGAACAAAAAATCTTGAAAAGCATAAAATAATCAGCCGATAAAAATGTGCCAAAATTGTATGTTGATAACATTCAGGTGACAACATGTCCTATTAAATACGCTTATTATACTCTCTTTGAAAGTTACACCGCATAGGCGTTAGGTCAGGGACAGTGAATACGGGCGCTTAAAAAACTTAATCATGCAAACGATTAAATCATTATGTATAGATTGTGTTTAATATGGGTATATATAAAAAATGAGTGAGCCTCGAAAACCAGGTCCTGCCAATACTTGCTTGCCTGTATGGCAACCAGTTACTATAAAAATTAAGTGTAAAGTGTTTAATTGCCAGTGAAAACGTATAAAATATAATTGAGTTGGCAAATTGCCATCATTGTGTTCAATTTTATTTTTGACTATGAAAAGGTCAGTTTCAGCATTTGCCACCACAGACATCAGTAATCATGGGTGGCTGTCATTCATTCTATGATAACCTGCTGCATTGCTTAAGTAATGTAGAATTTTCAATGCAATAAAAATTCTTAATGAAACTTATTTTTGACACTATTGTTTAAAGGAAAAGTCTTTGTACAATGTTTATAAATTGTATGTCATATACACATACACTAAAATAAAAGTTAAGTTTAAGCACTAAGGGAATAACTTGACGTGGATGACCTAAAGTTATATTAAAGACATGTTTAATGTCAACATTGTTTGCATGTAACAGTTGCAGATTAAATGCGTATCGCTAAAAAAGTTGCCGAGGGAATCTATGTGCAACGGAAACTGCTATTAAATAATAAATTTGTGCAATGAAATGTTTACTATTTTCGACTTAAAATAGGAAACAGATAGAAAAATAGAAAAAGTTCTATTGATATAATTTTGCCTAATATGCTGTTAGTGTTTGCAGTTTAGAGTTTGGTTTATTATACTCTGTAAAAAAGGGGATTTTTTTATATTTCATGATCATCATGCCAAAAAAAGTAAAAATGTTCAAAAACCACTTATGGAACAATATATTTCCGTTTGAAGACTTTCTTTTAGAGAAAATGTCGAATCTGATATTTTTCTAGTTACGAATTGTAGATAACATTTTTGTTTCTGTGCTTCGAAAAGTCGTAAAATAATTTTTGTGAAAATGGCAATAAAAAATGATTACTACGAGGTATAGTCAAAAAGTTCCCGGACTGGTCTGTTTAAAAAGATTGTCATGAAATTTTCCATGAAGGTATTTTTAAGTAATTTGAGTAGCAACATGTATGAAAAAAATCAATTTAGAAAATATTTGGATATTATTTATCACATGAAACACGCCGGCAACCCGTGTACGGAGCATTTCAGAAATAATTTGACTTTTCTTAAAGTGAATAATACTCTTTCATGAAAGTCTCAAAATACTGGCGCCAGAAATTTTAGACTATACCTCGTAAACAGAAATTCAGTATTTTACTCTTCCTGAAAATTGCTGTTTCGCATATATATCGCAATGTTTTTGTATGTTTACAGAATTAGTACTGGTTTGTGCCATTACTCTGGTAATAAACCTGCCTTCTAAGTTGTTACTGATTCCTTCCTGGTCAATAAAGAACTCAATCAATAAACATTTTGCTGAAGTAGTATATTATAGGTCTTATTGTTTTACAACCACGCAAATATCAATAACCCTTGCCATATCAGATCATGCATTACTATGCTGAGTAATTAATGTTCCTATTCAACAGAACAGTTCTTTCTTTATTTTGTTGTAAACTTCCATCAGCAACATTTAAGCATTTTGATCTCAACAGGTGGGAGAGAAAAAAGTGTATCATATAAAGCGCTGAAAAGAAATAATTGTAATGGTGTAAAATTTCGGCAAGTTTTTAACTTAAACTGTATATAAATATTTAAATAAAACATCACAACAGGATGTTAATGGTATATGTTTGTATGTTAATTACTTGTAATTTAGCGATTATGCTTGGACAAACGTACGAGGAAATGAATGATTTAGTTGGACATCTATTCAATGAAACAAAATACAACAAAATCTTGCGACCATTACAAAACCAGTCAAATAAAATACAGGTATGATATTATTGTACTTTTTAATTATTTATTAGCATTATTTTACATTGATTAAAACATTTTCTACAGTTTTAGGAAAGAATAATCCTTTCATAGAATTTTCTAAATTTTTTATATGATTAGTAAAATTCAATTGTGAATTCCAAAATAAAAGACGAACATATGTCGACATGTTGAATTTTTGTAAAATGGCAGCTTCCATGGTAACCGTATACTTGTATATCAAAACTCTCAAAATAGCGAAACTGTAATTTAGAAAATAAAACATGTATATGACAGCTTAATACATACGGCAAGCACAATTTTACACAAAGATAACTTTATCTTATGATTCTGTATGCAACAAATAATAATCTGAATATATTTCTTTCAAATATGAGTTTTTTCAAGATTCTTAACTGAACAAAAGTGACAAAAATAAACATGAATTCTGAAAATATTTATAAATATCGAAAAAATACTTTCATACAATTTTAAAAAACATTTTATAATTAAATTAATGATGAATTCAAAAATAAAAATAAAACTATATGTTGACGAGTTGGATTTTTTTTCTAAAATGGCAGTTTCCAGTGTAACAGTAAATATCACAAAAGTAGCCACGCTGTTAGATAGCACAACAAGCACAATTTTATACAAATAAAACACAATAATTCTGTATGAACAAACGATAATCTTTTTATATTTCTTTTGAAAATGTGTTTTTCACGCTTTTTAACGGAACGAAAAATGAGAACAAAAAACATGAATTCTGTAAATAATTAAAAAATATCGAAACATTTTTTTCATTGAATATTCTACATTTTTGATATATCAAGTAACATTTATGGTAAATTTAAAGAAAAATATATGTTGACTTTTAACAATATTTGTAAACGGACAGTTTCAATGGTTATGCCAACTGTCAAAATAACCACAATTTCCTAAGAAATATCAGTGTTATACCAGATGCATATACAAAAAAATCACCTTTTGAAATATGAACTCCTATTTCTTTAGATGTTAAATGAAGTAAATCAAACTGAAAATGACAAACGGCATTTTACTACTGACTTCATCCTTCCATACTCATTTATCTACCGATCATGTCTTGACCGCGTCCTCCCATACGCCTTCGTCTATTTGTTGTCTATAGTTTTTGCTGTGATCTCAGCCGTTCACATTTTCTCTTTCAAAGTAAAGTTTAAACCTTTCATGTTCGGTGCCTAAATGCTGTCTTAACTGTGATTATTGATAACTAGAAACTGCCGTGGTATGAAACGTTGACATGGCTACCCCTTGTTGGACATATATTCAATATTTCAAAATTACTTATTCATTTCGTTCAACATATATAGATATATTTAAACTTCAAACCCAAAATATATAGAATTTATACAGAAATTCATTTTGGGACTTTAATAAATGTCATTTTAGGGTGATTTGAGTACAGAAAATCATTTTTATATTTTTGCCATTATTTTGCCTGAGTATCCCTTTAATGGTAATGGTATTAATGAAAGAAATTTAGATTTTGATGAAATCATTCAACAACAGTTTCAATTCTATTTCCAGGTTAATTGTACCAAGTATTTAAAAAGTGTTGAATATTTTGACATCACAACAGGGGAGGCGCTTATATCCGCCTTCTTTGAAATCAGCTGGAAAGATGAATATCTAACATGGGACCCCTCTCGATATGGCGGAAAAGAGAGTATTCAATTACCCAAAGGTAAATTCTGGAAACCGGAATTTGAATTGATGAATGGACGCCGCAACGATGCGTTTTCATTTAACAGTAATGGCGTATTTCCTGCTTGGGTTGAGTACAATGGAGATGTTATAATGGTTTTGGGAGGTACGTACGACACAAGATGCGACGTTGATACAACGCTTTATCCATTTGATATTCATCATTGTAATATTAATATCATAGTGTCTAATTATGGCGCAAATGAATTGATAATTAATTCGCCATCAAGTAACATTGATGAACTTGAGGACAATGACGAATGGGTGATTAAAAGTTTAAATACAGCGAATTCTCTAATTCAAGAAAAAAGAATTTGAAAGGTTTCTGTTCCAATGCTTCGTATATCATTGACTTTGAAAAGAAGACCCGCGTTCATAACCATTAACATATATATGCCTTTAACGCTTATGACATTTCTTAATATGGCGACATGTTACGTTAGACCAGATTCGGGGGAAAGACTGTCATTTGCAATAACATTATATTTATCATTAGTATTTTCTGCAACTGCAGCAATTGAGAAGATACCAAATAATTCATTGCGTATGCCATGTATGTCATATGAAGTACTTATTATAAATCTAATCAATACAATCGGGGTGGCGTGGAGTATATTTATTGTTAACTTGGCAAGTATACAAGCAATTGATCAAAGAAAAGTCCCAAGTCTAATTTTAAACATGATTGTGAAAAGGAGGCAAAATAAAACATGTATGTTTAATAAAATTGAGTCTGGAAATGAAACGGCGCAGACAATGGAATCTAATGAAAACGGAGAGGTACAAAGTGTCAAGGATGGTATTGAAAAAAAATCCAAACATTTCTAAAAAAAAGTTTCAACATGATATCAGCGGACTTGAAAATAAGTTTCAACATGATATCACCGGACGTGAAGTTGCTAATGTTGCTGATAATTTATTCTTTTGGTTACTTGCGTTTTCAATAACATCTCTCAATGTTACTATTGCTTCCGTTATAATCGGCATCTGGGCTCAATCATAGGTACACCTCTACGAGTCTTCGAGATTGTGTTTATATCAGGACAAGGGGGCAAGTCAAGCAACATTAAAAACATAACATCAGAAGGATAACTACAAATTAGAAATAAAAACAACATCGCTAAAAATTAAATTAAATAAAAAAATTACTTTAAAATCTGCAGTAAAATTCATGAGAGATGTAATATTTTCTTATTAAATTTTGTTTGCGCCAATGTATTATTGGTTTGATTAAACTTTAAAGAGAACTTTCAGCTTTGCATTTCAATAGAAAAAAGAGAAAAAAATTCAAATTGGACGAAAACTTATTTCTTTATTTTTAACCAACTCAGACGATGATTACATATTATTTGTCTATTACGTCATGTTCAACCACAGCTTTAATACACTTGTACATGTTTTCTTATCTCCATACATGTGTAGCATGTTTTTTTTCCATACACAACTTTTTTAGCAGAAATATTTGGATTTGAGTTTATTCGAATGACATTTCATATAAATTCAAAGTACAAAGAGTTATTATCTGACATATATGTAAAAAGATTAAGCACTCATTTTGTTATGCATTCATGGAAGCTCTATCAATGAGCAATTCCATTAATTTGAAATATGTGCGTGTGATATCTCGAATAACCCTTGTTTATTGTAAATAGGATGCTTTATGTATTGATGCTGTTGTTGCTATTTTACATTTATAAAATTGAGATGTGAACCTACTGAAACAATGCTTTTATAAAAGCGGCAGTAAAAATATTGGATTTTTTACAAACCTTCTTTAAAATTTAATTGTTATGCCAGTATTGTCTACAACATATTGGAGAATGTATTTTTTAAAGTAAAAAGTCCTGAAACCGAGTGGTTTAAGTTGTTAACTTCAAATAACTTGCCCCTTATCGCTGTTGGTTCGAATCCCGCAAGTGACTTTGGATTTTGTCATGTGAGAAAGGAATCAAACTACCTTAAGGAACGTCGTTCATTTTCTTGATGTTCCCGGTCTTGGCTTTAATAATGCATGGACAGGCGGCACTCGAGGTCAGAATACTTGGAAAGTCGCCAAATGACATCTGTATTGTTTTAATAAGCCGTTAGATCCGACAAAAAAGAAATAAAAAAATAAGTACATGTAATTGATCATGTATGTAAGCAAAAATGTACACAATTCAAACTTTTATTAATATCATTCTGTTTGATAAATGGAATAAACCTTATTTTTATTCATACATTTAGTTTCGTGGCATCTATGTGTATTGAAAGAACAATTATACAATTTGTCTTTAGGTTTTCAATTTGCCTTTTTATTACACAGTTTTAAAATGGATTGGTCTACAATGGAAAATGTTCTTTATGAATTTAAAATCTTAATAAAATCATTAGAAACATATATCTCTTGTATAATCTTTTAAATTTTTGCTTTAAACCTGTTGATAGAGTTCTGACTGATTTAGTAGAAAAAATATAATGAATTTATTGTTTATTAATTTATCTGACTCATTTACACCGATGTTGACACATTTTCATTACCAATTATTCCTTATTCTAATGACCGAATACTAATTCATTGAGATGTTGAGTTATTGAAATGGTAGTGAGAGAGAAATGACAATTGATGAGACACAAAAACCGGGATCAATTGTCACGGAAAAATTTGCTTTGCCCAAGGATCGAATAAGCGACCCCTGGACTATAATTCCAATAACAAAAACTATTGAACTGTGCAGACAGATAAAAAGACTTCTTGCCCTGACGTTTTAATATTTATGATTGAGTTGTGGTTGAGTGCTATAGTGCTTGGGACGATTGAAAAAACTCTATCATACCGATTCTTTAATTTCAGTTCATCCTTTTATGTTTGTGTCCGTTGCTTATTATGGGTAATTCCTTTCCAACACTCTTACAGAAGTTATGTGCATAGTTCAAGCATTGCGCATTAAAAAAGCTTAGAAATTGGAAATGAAGACAAATAAACTAATTGTAAAGTTATTTGATCATGAAAATACATGTTTGTTTTATATTGTATTTCTGTTTGGTCATATTAATTCCGATGCATTACAATTTTCATATTACATTCAAAGCGATAATTATGCTGATTTGATAAATTTCATTCTGTCTGTGTATGTACCAGATTTCAAATTTTATTATGTGTTTTTAATGTTGTTATTAGTTTATACAAATTTATTTTTAGTTCGACCGTGTTGGAAGCTTTACCATGAGCTTATTGAAGCACTCTCGAATCCGTTCCTGTAACCAACCATTACTAAGCAATGAATGTAAAGTTTCTTGCTCAAGGAAACAACGACTTGCCCCTGACAGGGTTTGAACCCACTTGGTCAGCAATCTTTAGATCACTAGTCCGACGTGTTAACCACTCGGCCATGTTGTTATTGATGAATACGTAGTAATAATGTACTTTTTTTATAACAATGGGAGTGTTCATTCTATTTTAACTGTCTTACATTTTTAGTCGATTAATCTAGATTATTTTTCTTCTAACAGTATTTACATGCTCTTGCTCAGTAAAAATATGAAATAAAAGATGCAAAGAAATAATAGGATAAATATTAAAATCCAAAAGAATTTTCTGCCAAGAACGGATGATAATTCGAGTCCACTTATTTCGTCTTCGATCATAATTTACAACACGGTCCTCTTTTATTTCGTTCAAATCGTTGCCCGTATCGGATTGTACTTGATTTGTTTGTTCCATTTCAATAACAGGTTTAACCTTGTTTCTTATCTTAGACATCGAGATACCCTTATTTTTCATCACCAAATATGTGAGAATTGTTGGAAATTTTCGCCTTATAATATCTGCTTTGGCTAAATGTACGACAAATATGCTCCATGTAACACAGACTGCATTAATAACATTGATAGTAAGAATGAAAAACGAAAGCACAGGCATCTATAATGAATTGTTAGGAACTTTATCCATGAATGACGTAGTTGTGAAAACAAAAGCCAGATATAAAGTCACTACAAGTGACAATCTTTCTCCAGAATCAGGGTGTACCCAACATGTCAGAATATTAAGGATACAAAGTAGTAGAGACGGTGCTATACTGTTAATAAGTGCAGACAGAAGTCTTCTTTTCAAAGTGAAAAAGGCACGTAACATTGGGATTGCCATCTGCTCAATCTTTTCATCTTTTCCTTCATCAATACTCTCGGCAAAATTTTCTACATCCCATTGGCCATTTTCTTCTAGATTTCTAGTATCTAGAAATTTGTCGGAGAATTAAGAACTAATTCAGTGGAATCATGATTAGATACAATGAAGTAAATACTACACTCATGTCTGTCAAAAGGATAAAACGTTGTATCAATATTGCATCTAACCCTGAAGGTAAAAACTGGTGTCATTAAAACAGAGCCTTGGTGACTTACCCATGCCGGTGAAAATTTGCATTATGTGATTGCAGAACTGTCGGCGGCTGCACCACTTCTTAACAAAATTCCTGGTTTCCACAATTTTCCCTTTGGCAATGGAATTCATTCCTTGCCATGGTGTACAAAAGGGTCCCATGTAAGAAGTTCACCTGTCCATGTAATTTTGAAGAATTCATATATATCCAGCCCTCCCGAAATTATGTCAAACGTTTCAATTTCTAACAGAAATTGGGTAAGATTGATCTTCAATAAATATAACATTTTGTATTACTTTACCCTCTACTATACAAGTCGGATTCTTTTTGTCTTTCTATTTACAAAAACTAATTAAAATAAAAAACTATAATTGAAGTTTTTCTTACTTCACTTCTTTAAATAGTGTATATTATTTTAACTGCTCATCGTCAAGTTGATTTCACAAACCCAGTATATGTGTGTTTACTCACAAATACATATAATTTATAAACAGGTCTTCATTTACAGATAAATAATTGTTTTATTATGCTCAACTTCAAAATTTACCTTAATTAGCTGACTTTGGTTGTACAAAGTCCGTAGAAATTTGTTGTATCTGGATTCATTAAATAAGTGGTCTACAAGATCGCTCATTTCTGTGTACAATTATCCATGTGCACTCCGATTCACAAAAATTAAGTGTAGCCAGCGAATGATATAATTAATGTTCATTTCTAACAAATTTTAATGTATAAATCACATAATTTTTTTATAAATTCTGATTCGTTACAACACTATTATCTAAAACACACTTCAATCTCCATTATAAATGTGTTTATTTTGATATTTATCCAAGCTTTTATTATAGACGAAACAATTATTATAATGAACAATACAAGCTAAATAATGATTTTCACATAATTTGTTTCCATTTTCAAGCACGTCACCCATTTTATAATAAAAGCAAATATATTTGTTTTACATTAATCACAAACAAAGTTAATTACTCTGTTGTTCTGTGTATGAACATATAGGCTGAAATAATCTTTCAATGGCCACAACATTTATTTATTTCATTTATTTTTTGACTGCTGGAAAACCAAATTCTTTCAAAATTGATTACTTCTTAAATCACAGGAAAGGTTCCGACAAGGGGATGCCAAAATTTTGATTTTAGATAAAAGGTTAAAGTGTTCTAATTGAAAGACATATTCATAAAATGTATCTTAAATACTTCAATAGCATTGATTTACAATACAATATACATTTTGCAGGAGAATGGAACTTTGAAAAATTCAAAATGCAAATATAAAAATATAAGGACATGTCGTTTAATCATAAAAGGAAAAAGGAACGGAAATCCCGACCGTCATAATAAAATATGTTTAAAGTTCACTTTGATTGTCAGAAGAACAAATAGTCAGTGCAAACTACAGTCCACACTCATTATCAAAAGCATTACATTACACTTAAACATGAAATGGTTGAAGAATGCGTTTGGAACATTCTAAGGTAAGTTCATATAACGGTTATCATGAAACTTTCAATGTCACACAATCATGTCATTTAACAAAAAGGATCAAAGTGAAAAATAGCGCGTACTCTAAACAAAAAAAAAACTAATAGGTTCAATTAATGGGATCTTTTGTTTGATACAATTTGAGCTTTGAAGATAAAATTATGCTCAAATTTGATATCTATAAAATAATTGCTACACAGTCTCTTTATAACTACAAAATAAATATATTTTGACCTCACACAAAGAAGATATATTGTGTTTGGAACTCTACACACTATAGTTTGTCACAAAGTGTAACGATGGGTTAAGTGACATGCAGTGATACATTAATAAATATCCATGAAGTGATACCAGTATGAAATGTCTTTTTATGATCTTGATGGGGCGACAAACTCATGCAAGAGACTGCCAAGATAATATTTTCTTTCATAACATTTTTCTAACATCTAATTTTTACAGGATACACTAAAGAGCCCGCTCAATCTAGTGAGTAACCTTGTGAAAATGCAACATTTTGTTATCGTAAAATGACACCGTGTTGTTCAATGTCGTGGTTACATTTTACAAATAGAATACTGTGCCCCCACATGTACTCCTATAAAAACAATAGTTTTGTCACAAACATGTATGTATAAGAGGAGTATTCCATTCCAGTCCATGTAAGAGCATGGTTAGATCAAAAGTATATAACAAGAAATTAAGTATAAAGTAACGGAAAGGATATGCGTGTAACTATAATTATTGTGATCAATATCACTTATGAAGATAATAAAAGAAACTAACTATCCTCGTACTTTTCATATTGAAAGCATTTGTTCAATGTAGTGGTAATTAGACAACTGATAAAATAATTCAGTAGCGACATACAGAAATAACATTTTTTAACTTTGTAATTCAACATTAAAATGAAATAAAATGAAAGATATCATAAAGTATTATAACAAGAACCTTGTCAATTTTGTATACATATGTATTTGCAAAATTTCATTACCACAAATTAAAAGCTATTCAAAAGGCTAACTTCGGTACGTTTCCTCAGGTGAGTAAATGTTACACTTTACTTTATTAATATGGTCCTTTATTGATATTTATTCAATGTTCTCTAAATATGCTTTGCACAATATTTATTATGAAAAACAAATCTTAAATGTTTGAATAGTCTTATTTCTATAACAAAGATTTATCTGTTAAGTACAGAATGGGTGAATTTGCAATGCCAACAAGCAGGAAAAATTATACTTCACAAGATGAATGTACACTTAAGCAAAACTGGTCCCTCATAAACATTTATTACACGAGAATAATGAATTACCTATGTCCTTTTGGGCTTTAAATAGTCAGACTGCGGATATAAATGTCAATTTACTACAAAAGATTACCTTCTAATTATTCTAAGACTTCAAGTTTACAGATGTAATTACACATCTCAAGATTTATAGGAATTTTAGTGGCAGGTTGAAGCCATATTATCTGATTTTGTTGTTTTTACAAGCAAGAGCAGTATTCAGTCTATTATTAAACAATTGTCAAAGTATATACGATACTGAAAGCAGGAATTATAAATGATTCTTATAAATAATCATTCATTGCAGGTTTTGCATATAAAGTCAGTTGTTATGTTGTTGAATACTTTTCTAGATATCTGTTATACTATATAAGTTTTTTTTATTGTCCGAACAGGCATTTAAAATAATTGCAATTGGAAAACAACGATTTTCTTTCATCGTTTATAATTTGTGAATAATGAATTAGACGTTATAAAACTTCACACATTTATGGATTTAATAAGTGATGTGCATACATAGAATTGCTTTATAATGGCTAATAGTAAAATAGTAAAATAGTTAATGACAATGATTGTCATACAAAATGGAATTAATTGTTGGAATGACAGCAAAGCAAATACTGTTATGTAAACACTTGTCAAAATGTGAAAAGCTTGATGATGTATTAATACATCCCTCTTTTTGAATATTTCATAGCGCAATTTAAAAGCAGCGGGCGCTAAGTGCCTTGTAGGAGTTGTAAAATATATTTTATTTTAGTGCTGGTAAATTTTCTCGTCCTTCGGTACGGTACATTGATTCAAGGACATAAAGTGTATATTGAGTAAACTAGTTAATGACATTGATTGTCATACAAAATGGAATTAATTGTTTGAATGACAGCAAAGCAAATTCTGTTATAAAAGCACTTGTCAAACTGTAAAAAGCTCGATGATGTATTAATGCATCCCTCCTTTTAAATATTCCATTGCGCAATTTAAAAGTTAGTTTCTTGTAGGAATTATAAATTGTTGCCCCGTACTTTACTTAAATGCTGGTAAATTGTTCTGGTCTTTCGATACGGTATCATAAAGTGTTGATGGAGTACCGCTTACCAACGCGTCAGGGTCGTGAAGGCTGTTTAGCTTTTCTGTCATTCGTCATGAACAGACACTATCAAACCGAGTCTATTCGCATTATTAAATCAATAATTTATATTTAATATTATTGAATCCTGCGAAGAGAAAGAACAGACAACTTGTTGGAATCCCCTTGCTTTTATTTCGATTGTTTACCTATCCTTCTTTCAAGTTATAAAAAGGAACTGTACATAAATGTTCTCAAAGACAATTAAGGGGTTTCATAAGCTTGACATACCGTGGTTACCTTTCACAAGTACGGGTTTTCTGCACATTATCTCTTCCAAATCAGCAACGATATTGATAAAAACATACCTTATTCAGACAAAAATATGCTTGTTTTGAATCATTAATGTCATGTGGTATCGCCACCTGAATTTGGTTAAATGCAAATATTTTGACTGATGTTCAGAGCTGATGCTATTTTTGTTTTTCATAAGACCCTAAATTGTAACATATAATATGAACCGATAAAAAGATTATTGCAATGTTTATTCAAACTGTAACACTGAATCTTAAAACAACAAACACACAAAACGGCCTCTGAATATGATCAGTTCAAAAGATACAATTATTATTAATATAGCCCAAACATCGAAGTCGTTTAAAATTTGGGGTTTTATAGCAGAGAAAACATGTTGGTATGTATTTAATATTTATGCGAAGGGAATGTGAGGAGAGGAATAGTCATTGCAAAAAGGACAAGTAACATTATCAAAATAAAGAACATCGTCCTATTTATAAACTGTTTAAAATATCAAGGAACTCTACTGAGGTCCAAAGCATAAAAATCATAAATTTTGTATTCTTATGTAGCTCAATTTCAAACGAAGAAGATATGCAAATGATATATACATGTAATAAGAATTAAATTGCAAGCACAATGTATGTGATTCTTAGCTTGATTTGATTAAGAGCGTTGGAACTCTTTTTATTTCTAGGGTATAATTATTCTGGAAAAAAAGAACCAAGCGAATGATCTAAAGGTTGGCGCAAAAGAAATTTGTTCAGACGGACATCAAATTGTACGAAAAAATCATTTATATTGATATCGAAAGATTTCTGTGGATTCCCTAAAATTTTGAGCGTTTCTGTGATAATTGACTGTTTAATGAAACGCATTGTTTCTCATTTGCCAAAAAGATTACCGAATTAAATGAAATATCTCAAATGATATCATTTAATCGTTTTGGCAAAACACAATTTCATTAACTTTATGTCAGAAAAATCAGTAACAATCATCAATGGTTTGCATTTTATAAAATTGAATTTATAAAATTGTTTTCATATCATAATATGAAGATTTTTCATAATTCATCAGTTGGATTTTAGGACATTTCTGATTATATAGATACATTTGTGCTGTTTTTTGTTATTTATTGTTTGATTGATTTGTATAATTTATGTAATCAATGTTTATTTCTATAGACATGAACTTGTCAGTTGAAAACAAAAAGAAATGAAATTGAAATGTCTGTCTTTTGGCATGTAAGCCGTGCGATAAAAAAAGTCACAAAATTTACAGTTTGTTTCCCTGTTTACGCCAAATTCAGCAAATTTTGTCGGTGGTCGATACACCTAACCGGTTTTCCTGGATTATCAGCAATAAATAACCAATTTTCCACAAGCTACTGACTTCCAATAACAAATAATTTCTGAATTAGCGATGAGAGACAAACGACCAGTCGACTAATTTGACTTAGAGAGCGTGTTTCTTACTTGTAAAGAACACTTCTCCCTGATGCATCTAACTGAACCAACTTTGGTACGAAAATGCACTGTAAATGACATTTGCTAAAATAATACAAATAATGATCGTCCAGAAATAAATTGTATCGAGAACTTCCGCCACCTCGTGTCCAGTTATGTTAGCAGACGTGGTTCATTACATACTTCTTCCTTTTGAGAAGTGGTGTCACTATTACGAATATCCGTACCCTCAACAGGCAATATCGATACAACTGATTCTTCTACAGTTATCATTTTAACATTATTTTTACTTTTCTTTCTCCTTTTCATAATCATTCTGAGAAGAAAGTTTGGCAGATATCTATCAGCCGCAGATTTACTCGCGCAATTAACAATGAATATGCTCCATAAAACGCCAACCGTGTTGATGAGATTAACTGTAAGCAGTTGATACGAAATCACTGGTATTTTTAATGAATTTCTAGGTATTGTCTCAGTTAATGCTGTTGCTGCAAAAACTAATGCTAAATATAGCGTTATTGCAAATGTTGTCCTTTCACCGGATTCAGGGCGAACGAAACAAGTTGCAATATTCAGAAATAACATAAACATGATAGGTGTAAGTGAATTTATCATTTCAAATTTGGACCTTCTTTTTAACAAAAACGATGACTTATACATTGGTATACCCACACTGTCTATGTTTTTCTCTTTTACCAGCATTACATTTGTATCTGTACTCTTAACTTCCCATTCACCATTTTCTTTGAAATCACTTAAATGAATATCGGGTGAAGGGGAAGATATCACAAGTTCTGTAGAGTCATGATTTGATACGATGAACTGGAAGTAACACGAGTGCATATCAAAAGGATAAAATTGTGTATCAACAATACATTTCGTCTTGTAACTGCCAGCTGCAATGATCATTACTAACCCTTTGTAAGTGGCCCACGCGGGATAGAATCCGCTCCCATAAATTGAAGTGTCCTCATTTGCCGGTCCGTCTGTTAAGGAAATCTCTGGTTTCCAATATTTATCTTTGGGCAACTGCATTTTTTCTCTACCTCCATAAAGAGCACGGTCCCATGTCAACATTTCATCTGTCCATTTTATTTCGAAATATCCAGTTATTAGAAGCTCACCTGACGAGATGTCAAGACTTTCAATGCTTTTCACATACTGTGTTAAGTTTACCTACAAAAGGTCAAAGAAAAATAATTTGTGAGAATTTGTTATTCAATAGCTGACGGTATTTAAGATATCATACAAACTTAACTTACAACCCTGCATTTGCATTGTTAAACATATATTTAAATTTTGCTCTCGGATTTATAGATTTTTCGTATAAATTTCTATTTGTTTTTCAATAGAATTGAGTGATTAGAATTATGAATGTACTGTATATTTGTATTTGGCCGACTGGGTAAAACCAAGAGAAAAATTGTAATGAATTTTGAAATTTCTTTCATTAAAAATCGATCGGACATTTTTAAAATTGATTTTCGCATAAACATCGCATTTGCTCCCAAGAAAATTATTTTAAATCGGACAAAACCTATCGAACAATAAGAAACCTTTACGAAATAAATTTACTCCGCGATTAAAAATAGTTTGGGATTTTCCCCAGCGAATCCGGGGGTTAAATTATTACAAACTTTTACAGCTACAGTTTCGAAGGTTTACTTATTTATAGTGACCGGTAGCCTACCTTGAAAATCGAAGCTGTTGTATCGGGGATTAGCTTGGAAAAACCCACAGGTGACTTTTGTTATGTTTTTCATGTCATCATTTTGTTTATATTTATTCATGATGTTTTTATTTTATGTGTTTATACCATAAAAAAAAATAATAATTCGTACACCTTTAATTTCGCTTATAAATAGACTTGTCACAAGAATGTCTAACATCTCAACGTACAGACAAAGTCGTGTAACTTTTTGTTTTTAAATGATTAAAACCCGGCCAAAGACCACGACTTTAAAGACAGTGACAAATTACTAGAGTCGCCACAAAGCACTTTCAAAGACTTTATTGAAAAGAAGTTCATTTTGCATAGTGGGAAATAAAAAAGCAATGAGAAAATAATAAAAACAACACACAATATATAATATAATTACCTGAATGACATGACCTTGGTTTTCTAAAGGTCTCAGATATTTGTTATATCTTGTCTCATTGAAAAGATGTCCTAGCAAAAAGTCCATTTCAGTGTATGTTTGTCCAAGCGATGTCTCAAGAGCGTTTAATATTATCAATAACAATGTTATTTTATCCATAATTACCATGTTAGTGATAAGTTAATATCTAGGATTGCATAGTCTATTGCTTTGAAATAAAAAATACCCTTAATGTAGTTGTTTTTCACAACTTATAAGCGCTTATATATTAAATCCAATGACACGTTTATGCAGATCTTACTTTAGAACTAATTTCATCTGTATTGCATACTGGTGACGAACAACCCAGAATTAATTATTGATTGTAGTAATAACCATTGTACCTGTTTCACCACTCAAATCAGCGTGAGCGAATATAAACTGTAATTGTAGCTTTATTTGTAAGCCATTGAATTTCCCTTGTGTTATACTTTTTTCAGTTTTAGAGTCCATAGGAGTTCATCAATAAAGTTATTTGTGTTGTTAAAATTGGCTGATAGAACGGTCTATATAACACAATACTTTCCAACGTGCAGATGCTCTACGAAAGTGTCCCTGGGTGACACAAGAATGTGTTGTCTTTTTTTGGACTTCCCCATGTTAAGACAATATTTTACACATAAAGGCACCGGCATAACAATTTTAATATATGGAAATAAAAGGAACATCGCCTTAATAAAGTTCGGTGGGAAAAAAGCATTTTAAACCCTTTTATGCATTTATATATTTATCTAAAATCTGAAATATTTGGGTGTGATATCTCGAATTGTAAATAAAATGCTTTAATGTATTGATGATGTTGTTGTTGTTGCTATTCAACATAAATAAGATTGAGATGTGTACCTACTGGAACAATGCTTTTGCTACAAAAGGGGCAAAATCAAATTGGAATTTTTACAATCTTTTGTCAAAATTAAATTACTATGCCAGTATTGTCTACAACATATTGGAGAATGTATTTTTAAAGTAAAAGTCAGTCCCGCGACTGAGTGGTTTAAAGTCGTTGACTTCAAATAACTTGCCCCTTATCGCTGTTGGTTCGAATCCCGCCAGCGACTTTGGATTCTTTCATGTAATTATTAAGAAAGTAAGTCAACTAGCTTACGAAACGTCGTTTATTCTTCTGATGTTCCCGGTCTTGGCTGAAATAATGCATGGACAGGCACTCGATGTCTTCTTCCATCAGAAAAGCTGGAAAGTCGCCTCATGCATTGTTTTTAATACGATGTAAGATCCAACAAAAAAGAAATAAAAATAAGTACATGCAATTGATCGTGTATGTTAGCAAAAGTGTGCACAATTCAAACTTTTATTTATATTATTCTGTTTGATAAGTGGTAGAAACCTTATTTTTATTCATACATTTAGTTTCGTGGCATCAATGTGTATTTAAAGAACAATAATGCAATTTGCCTTTAGGTTTTCAATTTGCCTTTCGGTTACACAATTTTAAGATGGATTGGTCTACAATGGAAAGTGTTCTATATGTATTCGAAATCTTAATGAAATCAATAGAAACATGTATCTCTTGTATAATCTTATAATTTTTTTGCTGTAAACATGTTGATAGAGTTCTTACTAATTTAGTATGAACAATAAGAATTATAATAAATTTATTGTTTGTTAGTTTATCTGGCTCATTTACACCGATGTTGACACATTTTAATTACCAATTATTCCTAATTCTAATGACCGATTACTAATTCATTGAGATATTGAGTTATTGAAATGGTAGTGAGAGACAAATAACCATTGGTGAGACACAGAGTCCGGGATCAATTGTCACGTAACAATTTGCTTTGCCCAAGGATCGAATAAGCGACCCCTGGACTATAATTCCGATAAAAAAACTATTGAACTTGGCAGACAGATAAAGAGACTTTTTGCCCTGACGTTTTAATATTCATGATTGAGTGGTGGTTGAGTGCTATAGTGCTTGGCACGATTGAAAATACTCTACCAAACCGAATCTTCAATTTCATTTCACCTGTTCATGTTTGTGTCCATTTTTTATATGAGGGGACATTCCTTTCCAACAGTTTTAAAGAAGTAATGTGCATAGTTTAGGCATTGCGCATTAAAAAACAACCTGAAAAATGGGAAATATGGATAAATAAAAAATTGCAAAAGTTATTTGATCATGAAATTACATGGGGTTTTTTTATTTGAACATCTCTACATTGTAATTCGCTTTAGTCAAATTAATTCCGATGCATTAAAATTTTCATATTATATTCAATGCGATAATTATGTTGATTTGTTAAATTTCTTTTCTGTTTGTGTATGTACCAGATTTTTCAAATTGTATTATGTGTTTTTAATGTTTTTTATTGATAGAAAAGTAGTAATGATGTACTGTTGTAATGAAAATGAGAATTTTTTTCTATTTTTAATTGTCTTATTTTTTTAGTCGATTAA
This sequence comes from Ruditapes philippinarum, assembly GCF_026571515.1. NCBI lineage: Eukaryota > Metazoa > Mollusca > Bivalvia > Venerida > Veneridae > Ruditapes > Ruditapes philippinarum. The sequence goes on along the minus strand of NW_026857065.1, from coordinate 100,080 downwards.
TCTAGTTAATTGTCATTGAAACAGCACTTACATGCTCTTGCTCACTAAAAAAAACGAAATAAAAGATGCAAAGAAATAATAGGATAAATATTAAAATCCAAAAGAATATTCTGTCAAGAACGGATGACAATTCCAGTCCACTTATTCCGTCCACATTATCATAATCTATAACCCGGTCTTCTTCTTTTTCGTCGTTCAAATCTTTGCCCGTAATGTCTTGTACTTTAGCTGCTTGCTCTATTTCAATAACAGGTTTAACCTTCTTTCGAATTTTAGACATCGAAATACGCTTATTTTTCATCACCATTTTTGTGAGAATAGTTGGTAGTTTTCGCTTTATAATATCTGCTTTGGCTAAATGTACGACAAATATGCTCCATGTAACACAAAGTGCATTTATAATATTGACAGTAAGAATGAAGAAAGAAAGCACAGGCATCTTTAATGAATTGTTTGGGATTTTGTCCATGAGTGACGTAGTTGAAAAAACAAAAGCCAGATATAAAGTCACTACAACTGACAATCTTTCGCCAGAATCAGACCGAACCCAACATGTCAGAATATAAAGGATACAAAGTAGTAGAGAAGGTGCCATACTGTTAATGAGTGCTGACAAAGGTCTTCTTTTCAAAGTGAAAGAGGCACGTAACATTGGGATCGTCAACTGTTCAATATTTTCATCTTTTCCTTCATCAATATTCTCGGCAAAATTTGCTACTTCCCATTCGCCATTTTCTTCTAAATTTCTAGTATCTAAGAGTTTAATCGGAGAATTAAGAACTAATTCAGTGGAATCATGATTAGATACAATGAAATAAAAACTACACTCATGTGTGTCAAATAGATAAAACGTTGTATCAATATTGTATCTAACCCTGAATGTACAAGCTGGTGTCATGAGAACAGAGCCTTGGTAGCTTACCCAAGCCGGTGAAAATTTGCATTATGTGATTGCAGAACTGTCGGCGGCTGCACCACTTCTTAACAAAATTTCTGGTTTCCAAAATTTTCCCTTGGGCAATGGAATTTTTTCTTTACCATGGTGTACATAAGGGTCCCATGTAAGAAGTTCATCCGTCCATGTAATTTTAAAGAATTCATTAATATCCAGCTCTCCCGAAATTATGTCAAACGTTTCAATAGCTAAGAGAAATTGGGAGAGATTGATCTGCAATAAATATAAGATTTTGTATTACTTAAAACTTGCCTCCAAACGAGCGAAAATAAATCAATAAAATCAAACTTGAGAAAAATATACTGAGAATTTAGGAACAGTAAAAATATTTAAGATTCAAGTTATGATTTACATGTTATGTATGATTAATGACTAATTTTTCAGTATTTATAACTATATTTCTACTGCGTAACTAACGCAGTAAAGGGTTATTTTTGCACACTTTGTGCTTTGTTTAGTATTTTACGTGGATTATAAGTGCCATTGACAATGTGCAAATTGCTTCCTTTAGGTAATTTCACTTAATAATACTTATAACTACATTTTCAAAATTTTCATGAAAATTAGCATGATTCTTGAGGCGTGCTGCTTTAACCCTCTACTACTTCAACTACATATACTAATCGGGTTCTTTTTGTCTTTCTATTTACATAAAATAATTAAATTAAAAAGAATATAATTGAAATTGTTCGTACTTCACTTCTTTAGATAATGTTTATTATTTTAACTGCACATTGACAAATTGATTTCACAAATCAAGTATAAATGTGTTTACTCACAATTACATATAATTCCATTTAAAAAAAGGTCCTCATTTGCAAACAAATATTTGTTTTATTATGCTCAACTTCAAAATTTACCTCAATTGGCTGACTTTGGTTGTACAAGGGCCTTAGAAATTTGTTGTATCTGGATTCATTAAATAACTTGTCTACTAGATCGCTCATTTCTGTGTACAATTGTCCGTGTGCAATCCAAATCACAAAACTTAAGTGCAGACAGCGAATGATATAATTAGTGTTCATTTCTAACAATTTTTTATGTAAAAATCACATAAAAATGTTATAAATACTGAGTCGTAATAACGCTATAATCTTTAACACAATACATGTACTTTACTTCAATCTCCATTATAAATGATTTATTATGACATTTTTGCAGGCTTTTATGATTTGCAAAACGTCATTGATTTTAACTTGTTACAATAAGCAAACCAAGTGACGATTTTCTTTTTTTTTCAAGCAAACTGATTGCATCGAATTGTATTCTTATAAATCTATTAGTAAACAAAAGTGATTGACGAAAAAGCTACTATTATAAGCAATACAAGCTAAAAATGATTTTCACATTATTTGTTTTCATCTTCAAGCATGTCACTTGAATCCACCCATTAAAATTTTCTTAACAAAAGCAAAGTATTTGTTTTACTATAATCTCACAAAACGAACATGACTGTGTTGTTCAATGTATTACCATAAAGGCTGAAATAATCTTTCAATGGCCACAACATTTCTTTCTTGACTGCCGGAAAATCAACGTCTTTAAAAATCCATTTCACACCTTTAATCACAGGAAACGTTCCGACAAGTGGATGACAAAATTTGATTTTAAATAAAAGATTGAAGTGAACTATTCATAACATATACCATAAATACTTTAAGAGCATTGATTTACAATACAATCTACATTTTGCAGTGTAATCGAACTTTGAAAAGTTCAAAATGCAAATATGAAAAATGGGCATGTCATTTACTCAGAATAAAAAAGGAAAAAGAAACGGAAACCCTAACCGTCAAAACTAAAAATGTTGAAAGTTCAGTTTGATTGAGTCTATTAATTGTCAGAAGTACATGTAGTGTACAAACAACAGTCCATCCCACTTATCAAAAACATTACACTTAAACATGAAATGGTTAAATAATGGGTTTAGAACATTCGAAGGTAAATTCATAAAGCGGTTATCATGAAACTTTCAATGTAACACAATCATGTCATTTTACGACAAGCGGTCAAAATAAAAATAGCGTGTGCTCTTAAACTGATAGGTTCAACTAGATAAAAAGAATTTTGAAATGGGATCGTTTGTATCATAAACGAGCTTTAAAAATATACTATGCTTAAATTTGATATCTGAAAACATTGATAAATGCTACACAGTTTCTTTATAACTATAAAATACATGTATTGACTTCACACAATGTAGATATGTTATGTTTGGAATTCTACACACTATAAGATGTCACAATATGAATATACAGTAAACTCCGCTTATAACGAACTCATTGGGACATTCAAAATATGTTCCTTATATCCGGAGTTCCTTATAAGCATATAGCGAACTAGTTCCTTGTATCAGGAGTTTTTATAGCGAACAGATTAACATATAACGAACTGATTGTTTACCATCGTCTGCCATTTTGAAGAGCATTTAATTAAGAAAAAATAGTCATTTATTACATTTCTTTTTGAGACACAATACCCGAGAGCGTATTTTTTGGAATTTGAAATCCTTTTTAATTTCAGTTTAGTTTTACTCCCTTTCTCAATTTCTCATAAAGTATCATATTTAGTTTCTAAACTCAATGCTTCCATGAGTAGGGATAAACAAAATTTTCGATATTTTCTTCTTTTTATGTATTAGTTGTATTATATTTAAAGAGTGACTTTTACTAATGAAAGATATAGATTTTTTTCCATTTCAATCAAGCGTACTTTGTAGTTTTCAATGATTGATTATGTTGAAAACCGATTATAAATGATCATAATTATTTAACTCGAGCAAAACTATTTAAGAAAAGAAATAAAAGAATAAAACATTTAACGAATAACCGTTTTATCTTGATGACAAGACCCATGCTAAAATATCCTTAATAGAAAACTATTACGTACTGCTATACAAATTCATTTCCATAGATGTACTGAAGTACACTCAACAATAAACGGTACATTTAGCCGCAAATGAACACGAAAGTTGAAAATGCGGGATCTATTTACGGATAGCGGATATTTTGGAGTTCGTTATAAAAGTTTAATTTTCTGTACTTTTAACTAAATTGGGACTAAGAAATGAGTTCCTTATAAGCGATAATTCCTTATAACCGTGTTCGCTTTAACCGTATATTTTTATTTTAAATGAAGAAGGGCAAAATTCGGGCCAAAATAAATTGTTCCTTATAACCGGAAGTTCGCTATAACCGTGTTCGCTATAAGTGAAGTTTACTGTATAGCATCATTCAAATTTTTATTTTTAGAAAATACCAACATTACTTGACATGTAATATGGAAAGCAGTTTCCAATTGATATTTCATTGTTCTTTTTTCAAATTAGTCATATTGAATAACAGTTTCATAGATTTCAAAAAAAAATATGTTTTAAATATTTTACCCAAAGATGAGCATAGTATATCTTTAAAAGACACTATGTCATATATTTCCTAAGATTCGTAGCTCACGGAACACACCCCGTTACTTCAGGTAAAGTGAGCGATAGTGAAACATTTGACCGATGCGCAGGAGAGTGACAGATAACTAGCTTATTAATCATTTTCAAGCCCTTGTCAACTCAATTATGATAAGCAGAAAATTAGAAAAGACTCTTGCAATTCCTGCACTACTTTCAAGTGAAAACAGGCTATCAATTTGTCTTAAAATAATACTACTCGATCTTTGGTTCCAAATACAGGTGTTATAAAATATTTGATCTTGAGGCATTTTACCAAGAAACACTTGACAGTGTGTAGACAAAAAGGTGCATAAAGGCAAGTTAATTTACAAAATCACACATATGGTGTCCATGATATAAAACATTAACCAATTACGCGATATACACGCCTTTTAACGCCTTTTTCACCCCCCTTATTTTGTTGTCTCAAATGGTGAAAAAATGCCTTATTTAGGCCCCCAACACTTGTTTTTGTTTGAGAAACGTTGTTAAAAAAGTGACAACTTTTTTGGCGCGGCCATCAACCAAAAGATACATCAGGGGGTTGCCAGAAGGGGGATGTGCCCTCTTCTGTTTGGGGGGGGGGGGTGGAAGGGGGCGGCAGTCCCCCTAATCGCCAATAAATTTTGGACTTGTTAGAGGCTAAAATGATCCAAGATCGATCATAAGGTAACGTGTAACCAACGCTGAAAAGCATTTGACTCTATCTCAATCCATTGAGAAGTTGCAGCACTTTGAAATCAATTTTGATGGAAAAAATCAACGCAAAATAGTGATTTTTTGGCAATTTTGAGATGCCCCCTCGTTGCCATGGTAACAGAAAATTTAATTCTGAGCATGTTGTTGCAAAGGCAATGGTCCAGTCAACATTTGTGCCAAGTTTGATTAGTATTGAAGCAGTTTTTGTATAGTTTTATAGCAATTTGAACTTGTAACGGGAGACTTTTCAATGAAAACAACCATTTTTCACAAAATGCTCATGAAGTAATGGGTTAAAATCTGGAAAAGTGTGAGCCCGACAAAACTGTTAATGTTGCAGGCTCGGTTTGATTGAACTTTCATGGGCCGTATAGGAAAGTGCAAGGTACCGTTCACGTCCCCTAGCACCGGCTTAACTAGAATTCAATTTCAAATGGTGGTAATGGTGAAATTTCGAATTAAGAACATCCGCAGATGTGTTTATACGGCGGTTAGAGTGAAACCTTCAATTTGACACTTTCGTGCCATTCCATGACAAACGGCGTGTAGACACTTAAGTAAAAGAATGCGTCTGTCCTAAACGAGAAGACAATTAGCGAAACTAAATAAAATGGAATTTTGAAAAGGGATCAGAGGTAACTTGAGACTTGAAAGTGTTGGAATCAATGATCGTATCCTTTATGCAGTAACAGGTTAACATCTATTAAATTTTATAAGAAGTAAACCCATAACTGTACTGAAGTGACGAAATGTTAAGTGACCTTCAGTGATACATATAATTAATACCCATGAAATGATACCTGTACGATGTGTCTTTTTAAGATCTTGATGGGGCGAAATACTAATGCAAGAGACTGCCCAGGTAATATTGTCTTTCGTAACATTTTTAACATCTCATTTTTTATAGAATAAACTGCAAAGCCCGCTCAATCTAATATATAACCTTGGGAAAACACAATATTTCTATAATAAAATGACACACCGTTCTTCAATTACGCGGTTATTGTTCACAAATGAAATACTGTGCCCCCACCCGTACCTCTGAAAAATACATTATTTGTAATCTATGCAAGTCCATGTAAGAACATGGTTAGATCAAAAGTAAAGAACAAGAAATAAAGTATAAAGTAACAAAAGGGATACGCATGTCACTGTTATAAATGTGATAAATATCACTTATGAAGATAGTAAAAGAAACTAACTAACTCACGTGCTTTTCAAACAAGAAAATGCATTAATCAGATTGAAAGCAATAGTTCTAACAAGTGCCATTTTGTTTAACACACAAAAATCATTTCATGCTTTACAAATTATAATGCTAATTGTCATGGCAATTTATTTTTTGGATACTAAATATTAACCAAATGAATCAATATTATTACCATGGTGTTTGTTCATTGAGGCAATTCATACATATATGTATTCAATAAACAGAACTGATTTTTGCCTGTAACAATTACCTCCCTGTGACCGGTAAAACTATGAACAACTCGCTAGGTAAAATAATATGAAACAGCAAAGGAATATATCTAAAATTAAAAAAAAAACATGTGCCACTCGTGATATAAATTTACATTCACTTTTTTCTACACGGGAATGTATGTTATACTAGAGATAATTGTATGCATGCGTGTATTCGTGTTACTACGTTCTGAAGGTGTTATTTTTCAATGTAGTGGTTAGACAACAGCTACAAAATTATTAAGTCGCAACATACAGCAATAACGTCTTTTTAAAAACATAAAAACATTGTAATTCAACATTAAATATGAAATAATATGAAAGCTATCATTAAGTATTAGGTTTGTCCTTTCGACAAGAACACTCTCATTTTGTACACATGTGTATCTGCAGAATTCCATTACCAGGAACTAAAAGATATTAAAAATGCGAACCTCGGTACCTTTCCTCAGGTGAGTAAATGTAACACTTAACGTTATTAATATGGCCTTTATTTATAGAATGTTCTCTTATTAAAAATATACTTGCACAATTTCTATTATGCAAAAATTCGTTATAACTTTTACAGTCTTATTTCTACAACAAAGTTTTTTTATTAAGTACAGAATGTATTAATTTACAATATCAACAAACAGGAAGAAATAAATTCAAAAAGATAAATGAAGAGTAAATCAAAACTTGTTCCTCATAAACATTAATTATATGAGCATAATCCATTGTATATGTCCTTTTGGGCTTTAAACAGTCTGACTGCAGATATAAATGTCAATTTACTACATATAACATTAACTTCTAATTATTCTAAGACTTCAAACTTACAGATGTAATGACAAATCACAACACTTATAGGTATTTTAGTGGCAGGTTGAAGCCATATTATTTAATTTTGTTGTTTTTACAAGCAAGATCAGTAATCAGTCTATCATCAAACAGTTTTCAAAGTATATACGATAATGTAATTAATGAAGTTCAATGTTTAATTAATTGTATACTTTTGTGATGCTACAAATAGATTGTCTGAAACCAAACATATGGATGTCACAGAAGTCGACCATTTGCGGATAATTTAGAAACTAGTCCAGCAAAGCCGATATATGACCAATATGTGATACAATCGCCGTAAAAAAAAGAAAAAGAAACACATAAAAATAATATTTTCGCTAAAGATTAACAATAAAATAACAATAAAGACAAACTTAAAGGGACAGTTAAGTCGGCACACCGAAACCTGACACAGTCAAACATTTTGTACTGAAATTTTTTATTGTTAATCTAGTATTAACTTTTCTTTGCTTTTCTTTTAAATTTCGTCATGTTTTGAGTAAAATTTATCTGTTTTAAATATGCCATATGACATATTATCTAAGTCGAAAAAACACAAGAAAAATTAATGCGAAAGGTCAATGGTATATAATAACTTAAAGTTTGCTGAATTAAAGTGAATCATATAATTGAATCGAAAAAAAAAAAAGAAAACAGAATTGTAAATAACACACACCAAAATAAAATTCAATAGATGTTTGCATTTTTGTTTCTGTTTTTTTCGACATCAATTAAGCTAGCTATTTTAAACTTTTAGAATTATTCCAATCTGGTGTTTTTCAGCGTTAACTACACAATAATTAGATAGGATTGCAGGGAGGTAATTGACAGCTACAGCCGTAGTCTGCCAGTTGAAAGACATCAATAAATATAACAAGTTAAATGTTGATGCTGCACATCAAAGACGCCGCCAATTGATGTGAACAGTCACAAGTAATGTACAAAATCAGAATTGAAAATCGTTCTCTATAACAGTTGAATATCCGAAGCACTAATTAATTTTTTCTCCATGTTATTTGTATGTGTCTGAAATTCTGAAATGTTTGTCTGTAGCGACAAAGATTGAAACGTCTGGTCGAAGCAAAATAAATTGGATAACAAGTGAAATTGAAATGATTGGTAAACTTAAAATAAATTCAAGACAATATGTGCCAAGAATATGTCCATTTAAATATTGGTGCGATTGCATAGTCGCCTAGAATCTAGGTATGGGACCACAAAATGTAATTAAAAATCTAGGCAAAGAGAACAATCGTCGATCACAGAATCCTTCAAAGTAACCTATTGCAAATATTTGTGATACATTTTAAAATAATCGTACTTTTTTCACTCAGTTAATCTGTTTTATAACTTAAATGTTAATTATTTTAATGAATTACATGTCGCACACGTTTTGCCTGTTTTGCAAAAAATATTTCCGCTGCGTCCGTAGCGCCAAAATAATCTCCGTTGCGTATTTTAGTGATACCTCTTGCTCTGTTCCCGTCATTAGACTATAGACGGGTCTGTGTTGAGTTAAGGGTTCAGGGAGAACCGCCTCTCTGATACTGGGCGTGGTTTAGGCTTTGTAACTTGTAATTCGTCAAGTTATATTGGTCATTATTGTCCTGGTTCCCTCCCCCCACCGCCGTCAACGAAGACTAAATGTTTGGCGACAATTTAAGGCGGAGACGAACTTCAACAGAGGCAAATGAAGTGAGTGATACTGCTTTAGTCGTTACCTCTCTCAACGGTTAAGTTTAAGAACGATCGACTATAGACTGGCTCATTGGCACGTTATTTATTAAGAAGATAAAAGTAGATAATTATAAAAAGAATATGATATTCAAACATGACACTTTCACTTCAGTTAAACGTTTATTTTAATCCCTTAAAGCTCTGTGACGTGTTGTGCATCAGAAAAGCTATTTTTATTAGAAAATTTGAAAACAATGTGATTTTGTTAAAACAAAAACATGCACAAAATCAAATCTAAAATGTTTTCCATTGCTATACGGACAAATGTATATCTACTAGACGGCGCGTGCACGCGCCGTCTAATAAAAGATTAACGCATTTTATTAATATCAATGGTGAATTTATCAACGAGAATAAAGTCAATATTACTCTACTTTTTTATTCTTTAAGGCAACAACAGACACAACAACAACAACATCAACAGCAACGAAAAAGAGGCACATTTTACGAAGATCTTTAAATATTTAAATATGGCCATTCAGTTTTTTTCATGATGACTAATTATATTCAATGATTGATATAAAAGCAGCTTTGTTAAAATTGATAGCTTTCAAAGAACAGAAATGAAGCAACATTGTAATTGTTTCAAGTGAAATGTTTCATAAATTTCAAGTAAATCAATTTACATAGTGAAAGATATATAGATATACCTGAAGCATACTCTTTGAATGATATTAAACAGGCATGCATTATAAGGGGGTAGATGTAAAAACTAATCAATTTAATGTAAACACAAAAGTACGTTATGTTCTGCAAAAAAAATCGAAAAAAAAATGTGGCAATTAAAATTGTAATGAAATTGTAGGAGTGTGCAATTGTGATGCATTCAGTTATTTATATTATAATAAAAACGGTTTTTGTTTACAATAGAAACATTTAAAAAGTATGTTTAATTACATTGAACTTAACATTGTTATAATATCCACAATCGTCCATTTGTCAAATATAATATATTCTGCAACTAACATTAAATACAAATTAATCTTTGTTGAAGAAAATTCTACAAAAGATTGATTAGTCTTTAATACAGTTTTCAAAGCCTACATGTACCAGCTCTTGAACGTAAATCCAACAAATGTAATATCAACAACAATAATGCACGAAACAATAGCCCAAAAATAAATTCTATCAAGAGCTTCGGCTACTTCGTGTGCGGGAATAGGGTGATTTTCTTCCTCCTCATTTAATATTTTTGTCTTTCTCCGCTTCATCACTATTCGTAACAAACAATTCGGGAGATATTGCACTGCTGGTTTGCCTGCGTAATTTACGATGTATATACTCCATAGCACTCCAACAGTGTTGATACAATTTAATACAAGAAACTGGTACGACAGGTAAGGTATTTTTAAAGAGTTTTCAGGAATTCTTTCAGTTGCAGCTGTTGTAGTTACAACTAATGACAAATACAGCGTTATCGCAAATGTTAATCTTTCTCCAGAGCTTGGACATACAAAACATGTTGCCATATTTAGACAAGACATAAGTGTAAAAGGTATAAATACATTTACTAATTCAAACGTTGCTCTTCTTTTTATCGCAAACGATGACTGAAACATTGGCATTGTCACATTTTCTATGTTGCTATCCTTCAGTAGCAAAATGTTTATATTGGTACCCTTTATTTCCAATTCTCCATTTTCTTTTAAATCACTAACGATAATATCCGTACTTGGTGAGTTAAGCATGATTTCTGTATCATCATGGTTGGAGATAATAAATTTAAAGTAACACGTGTGCATATCGTATGGGTAAAACGAAGTGTTAACATTACATTTTGTTTTATAACTTCCAGCCGGAATAGTCCTTACCGATCCTTGATATGTGGCCCATGCCGGTGCAAATCCGCTCCCATAAACTGAGGATTCCTCATTTGCTGGTCCATTTGTGAGGTAAAAATTCGGTTTCCAGTGTTTTCCTCTAGGTAACATTATTCGTTTCTTTCCTGCATACAGATCTGGGTCCCATTTAAGCATTTCATCTATCCATTCTATTTCAAAATACCCGTTGACAAGCAATTCTCCTGTTGTGATGTCAAAATATTCGATGCTACTTATAAATTGTGTCAAATTTACCTGAAACAAAGCAATAAAAGATTTCACCATTGAAAACGACCTAAATTTTGTTTCTTGTCTTCAATCCAGTAACAAAGACAACAATTCAGACAAGCAAATTTAAATTGTAAACCAAAATCATCTCGGGATATCAAATTTTCACTTGTATAAAAAAGAAAACTGATCCACTTACCTTTATAACATCAGTCTGGTTAAGGAGAGGTCTAAGCATTGTGTTATATCTTTTCTCATCAAAGAGATGTCCTAACAAAGAGTCCATTTCCTTGTATGTTTGTCCAAACGTTGCTCCAACCGCATTTCCTATTATTATAATGAATATAATCGACCCCATTGGTATATTTTCCAAATGATACCTTATGTTGTTGTTTTGCTTACAGATTATTTTTTTTTATAGAATTAGCAAAACTTTATAAATAGTGAAAATATTTCTTAGCGAATGTTTTCTCCTAATTTGTAAACCCTTTATAAACATTATATTACTTTATGCAAAAACCTCTTCAGTATCATTGATTGAATGATACAAAATAAAGCAAGGCTATCCTGTACAAACAATATATAGCGTGATATTTCATTTGTATAACGTATCTCATCGATGCTGTTTAGTTGATTTATATTGATTTGGTTAAAGGTAGGTTAGATATTTATTCATGAAAGCTTTTACGAGATGTGCAAGATAAAGTGGGTAATATTTTGTTGCAAACATACATTTCTCAATGTTCATTCATTATGTATCGAAGGTGGTGTAATGCGAAAAGTGTTTTGTCAATATGTATGGTATTTAATTACCTTAAAAATTGCTTAGTTCTTTAAGATTTATAAACATTTTCAGTTTTCAAATGGATGCAAAGAGTGTTTCTAGTTTCGTGAAGTTTTTTCAGATATGATATTTATTTTCCTCTGAAACATTTGTATATTGTCAATAATTAAATATATCTTCAAGCGTTGTTTTTATTTTTAGCTAGATTGACAAAAACATGCATTTCGGAGTGTATGTCAAGCTCAATTAAACCAAGGTATCCAATTGTGTAATGAAATACCGTTCGTAAGCGTTGTTTTTAGTTAAATTGTCGTAAACATCCATTTCGGGGTCTATGTCAAGTTCAATTAAACCCAGGTATCCAATTGTGTAATGAAATACCGTTTGTTAGCGTTGTTTTTCAAATTACACAGACATTGGGCAATTAAACTAAATACTAGAACTTTGTTAACTTACGGTGGTGGTGGTGGTGGTAGTAGTAGTGTTTGTGTTCATAGTAAGAAGGATTATTGTTTCAATTTATATGTCAAACACAGTATTGTACATTTTTTGTTTTACAATGAGCCAGTGTCCTATTTGCCAACAGAATTTCTCGAGATGTGACGCCATGCTGAGGCATGATAAGTATTCCATAACAGCGATTACTCTGTTCAAAGTTCATAACATCACAACAAATCGCTCCTCGGGTAACTGCTTAGGGAATAGGCTGCGGTGTATTTACCGGTACTGTTTAGCTCATTTTTTGTATCTGCAGTATTTTGTACTGTTTATTTCAATTGCCCTTGGTGAACCTCTTCCTCTCTAAAATTATTTCTTTTATACTGCCTACATTCAATGCGTTTAATAAATCATCATTTATAAATGGTTTTGTTCAATAAATATAGCTTTGTTTCCTGAGTTTTCAATTATAGCATCTAAAGAAGTATTTAATGGACTGATGAAATTTGTCTCTTAATTTACAATAAAAACAATTTGCAAGAGGTTGTATCTATACAACAGCACTTTGGCTGATTTAGAGTTTTATCATTATAAAGTAACATATACAATATGAATGGTAGTTTATAATACTGAAGATTTTGTTATTTGCACATGTACAGTATTTAAGAATTTCATTTAGGTGTTTGCAAAACAAATTCTTCAAACAAAAGAGTTTGCTTTATAATATATATTGATACAAAACTTACAACAACTGTTACCGACAAAATTTTATGTGGGGTCAATAAAAAAATGCTCTATAAAAGTGTACGAGGGTGATAGAACAATATGAAGGCTTTTTCTATGAAATTATTAAAATAATCTCATTGCAGGTTCAAAATGCAAAACAATTTAATATATTATAACATATAAAATATAAATGAAATACAACCCGGAGCAAATAGAGGCACACCGGATTTACATAACGACGGCACGTCGTGACACCTTAAACAATGTTTAACAAAGCATTAAACAATCCTAAACATTAACATCTCCTAAAATCGAATTCCTATGAACCTGCCCACAATATGCCTAGTTTATCATACAAGATGATCAAAACAGTTGTGCTTCGTGTAGCTTCTTCGATGTCGGAATAATAATTGAAGGCTGTGAGGGAAGCTTATTGTCAAACACCCTTTTTCGCTCATATTTTTCGAAAACATTTCAAGCATCTGAAGACTGTACGTCTTTTCGATTTTTGTGTAAACAAAATTTTTTAGCAAATTTTCATTCGACATCCTGAAAGATAACCGTAAGTAGACGCAAAATTTGATCCTGTAAGCATATTTTGCAATTCCGGCAGGCCCACATATTACATTACAAATTTATGTCAGCAACACATTTTATTGGCAGAAAATACGTTATTTACGGGTAAACATATATCAAAATATTCAAATGCACCGGAGAACTAATATGAGAGTTGTGCAAAAGTTGCATAAATTTGGTAAGAAGTATATATAAAATGCAGTCATTTTTAGAATATATTTTTGATTGAACCGCAACCATGCTTACATTGAAATTAAGTTTAAAAGTCCTTTGACGTCAAATGTAGCAGTTATATCAAAAGTCAACATATTTTTTACACAACCCTCTTATTGATTAATAGTATAACATTTTTATTTTGTTAACAGTTATTTACAACATGTATTAAAAATGGAGTTGACAAGAGTTCTTTATGAATTAACCTTTCGGTAAAACAATCGGAAAACACTTCTTTCACCGACTTACACAAAACATCTCATCTTTTTTATATCGAAATAGTTAAAAAAAACATTAATCAAAATGTATCTATAAAAATGATCCATGGTGACTTTAAGAAAATGACAAAAAATACTTTGTAAAATTTAGCATTTGAGTATAAACATGGTAGACCCAAGAACCAAAGATTAATCCTTCCAAATGAAAGATGCAACTGCTAAAAATCACTTTATTATAATAAATTACATAACTGTAGTAATAATACAAATGTACATGTACATGTTTTTCCACCAGCAAGAGTGTTCAGCTCGATGCACTACACCTTTCAGAAATACTAGTATTTCATTATACTCGTGTTAGTTATGTCATTATGATGCGACATTCCGCGTCCGCAATACAAAAATTCGTTGCATTGGATCGTTTGTATTTAACTTTAGCATTCTGAAATAAAGAGATCATACACAACTGTATTGTTTATATGGTGTATTTTAATCAAACTTAAATAAAGTGTTTAGGTAAATTTATCGCGCACGGTGTTTTTTCTTTAACTATTTCAAACACGGGAATTTTTTTCTCGCTTTTTAAAACATTTGTGAATGCTTTTAAGTTTAACTAGATTAAAGTTGGACAAGTTTCTGTATTTCGCAGTTTAGAGTTTAAAACATGGCAGATCAAAAAACCATCTCTTGTAAACTTACAAATTTTTTCAACAAAAGAATGATGTAACTGGTTTGCAGCAACGATATTTCTGAAATGCATGCTCTTTTGTGCTACAAATGTCAAATTATGTATTTTATATTTCTTCCTTTTAATGCATGTGTGGCATTTGTATCTGCATTGCCTATTGCTAAATTATTATGAAAAAGAGAAAATAAAAATGTTTAAAGCAAAAACACAAAACTGGTAAAGACATGGTTCATTCAAGTTTAAATTTTTACAAAAACCAAACATGAAAACATAATAGATTGCAGAAATTCTTCTATTAGTTTTCCTTTCTTTATTGATAACGATATTTTGAAGACTTAAAAAATCGGAGAAAATGAACGAAACAAGAAGGTTTCTGATAAGTTTAGGAATATGCTATATTGGCATAAACGTGATAAAATGGAAATCTTTTAATCAAGGTACGGGCCACATTTAATTTAGCTGAACAAAGTTCGTTTTCTTTGTTGTAAGTTATTAAGTCAAATTGACCATTTCGTCACCTTAGTGCAATTACTGATCAACTGCTATTACATTTAGAAGGACTAATT
Organism: Ruditapes philippinarum; assembly: GCF_026571515.1. Taxonomy (NCBI): domain Eukaryota; kingdom Metazoa; phylum Mollusca; class Bivalvia; order Venerida; family Veneridae; genus Ruditapes; species Ruditapes philippinarum. The sequence goes on along the minus strand of NW_026857065.1, from coordinate 84,707 downwards.
CAATAATTACACTAAGATGAGAATAGTCTGTAGTTCTTAGTAATTTGAAACTTCATATAGTGATATAAACTGAATAATAATAATAATAATAATAATAATAATAATAATAATAATAATAATACTGTTGAAGCCAATCAGGCACCGTGAAAGATGTTGCACATTTTATTGTCTTCTGGACATTTATCAATTCGATTTTTCAATAAACACCTCTAATGTTATCGTCCCACTGCTCTTCTTTTATATATTGCATATAATTTACATGTTTATAAATTGTTTTACAAATATACAATATTGACATATTCAGTGCGAATAGTAATATTTCTATCGCAATGGATAAAATAAATGGCGTATATTAAATAGAGGATATTGAATGAGTGTAAATTCAATACTGAATTTATTGCACGAGTTGAATAAAATTATATTATTCGAGCCTCTGGCGAGCATAATATTATTTTATTCAACGATTGCAATAAATTCAGTAATGAACTTACACGAATTTAATATTCTATTTATCACATACCCAAAATAAAGACCGTTTAAAGTAAAATAAAAGTCATTTTTCATTGACGCGCCCATAGTATAACGTTATCATTTAGCGCGTCTTTACACTATGTTTGTTAACGCTAATGACGTCACGTAAAAATATATGCACGGCCGTGCAATACCATATTTACAGAGTCGCAAAATCGGCACGGGTGTGTGATAAATATATTTACGTATGTGATACATTTAAAATACTTGAATCATTGAAAAGTATAAAAAAGAAAGATACAAAATAATAATGCGAGCAGAATGCAATTGATTAAAAACAAAATATCATTTCAAACAAGAGAACATAACAAGTATTTGAAAACACAGCCCTCATTTTCTAAATAAATCAAGATTGAAAACTAGTATCGCATGTACCAAAATGTATTTTTAATTTTAGTTTCAACCTATTTATTGTAGCTAGATTGCGAAACAAGTTCTTGCAACTTATAATAATCACTTTCAAGCCCGCTTCCTGGACTGCTAATCCAATTACCAATGCTTGATTTAATATTTGTAAGTGTCCTAAGAGTGTTTACCAGGTATGTGCTATAATATAAATCAATAACAAAAACAAATACCGACGATGCGAATACAAATATCAACATATTAGTATTGCTATTCAACATAACAATTAATGGAGAAATATCTGGTGTTCTATTTCAATACAATTCTTAAATGGGGTTCGAGAAATTCTAAGCAGTATGAAAATTAACTATGGTAAATTAGTTTAAACGGTACGCTAAACTTTGGTTTTCATTATGTATGTTTTTTGTTATTTCCTAAACTTATTGAGACCTATATGTCAACATTAAATATGTTGTTTTTCCAGGTAAATTTTACTCATATTATAAAAAGCATTGAAAAATTTGACATTGCATCTGGAGAGCTGCTTATCACAAGCTGTTTTGAAATCAAATGGATAGATGAGATGCTTCTTTGGGACCCGACTTTGTACAGAGGTAAATCAAAGATCCCTTTACCCAAAGGAATGTACTGGAAACCAGAGTTTTATTTAACAAATGGACCAGCAAATGAAGACTCTTCAATTTACGGCAGCGGATTTGCACCTGCATGGGCAACGTATAAAGGATTGGTAAAGGTAATTCCAGCAGGAAGTTATAAGACGAAATGTAATATTGACACTACATCATATCCGTATGATATTCATACTTGTATTTTTCGATTTGTTGTGTCGAATCACGACTCTTCAGATCTGATACTCAATTCTCCAAAACCGGCTGTTTATCTAAGTGATTTAAAAGAACATGGTGAATGGGAAATTAAAAACTTTAATGCACAGATATTGCATGTAAAAGAAAATCACATAGACGATGTAACATTTCCAATGTTTCAAACATCATTGTCTTTGAAAAGGAGACCAACGTTTGAAATCATTACTGCATTTGCTCCTTTAACGCTTATGTCTTGTCTAAATATGGCAACTTGTTTTATACGACCTGACTCTGGTGAAAGATTATCATTTGCAATAACATTATACTTATCATTGGTTTTAACTGCAACAACAGTAACTGAAACGATTCCTAAAAATTCTCTGAAAATGCCCTACTTTTCGTACCAAGTTCTAATGATAAATTGTATCAATACAGTTGGAGTTTTATGGAGTATATTCATTGTACATTTTGCAAATAAATCAAGGATGCCACATCGTCTTCCAAGATTTCTTGTGAAAATGGTCATGAAACGGAGACAGAAAAATGTAAATTTCAAAATTGTAAGAGAAAAGTCTAGATTATCAATGACGTCATTTGAACACGCAGATAATAATAAAACAGATATCAAAGCAGAGAATGCAGAAGAATGTTCTTACATGAATGGACAAGAAGTGGCAGAGGCTCTTGATGTAATTTATTTCTGGGTTGTCATGCTTTGTTTAATGGTATTAAATGCTATATTTGGAATACTTCTTTTCAGAAATTGGTAGCTCATGATAATTTTAGATTGATATCCTACGTTTATACGATTTGTTATTGCTATTTCTGTGTATAAATTTAATAGTTATTGCATAATACATGTATAACATAAGGGATTCATTTAATATAAGTTTGCATCCTACCTTTGGGAAACTCATTTTCGCAGGTACTTTAAAACAGACTGTAGCATGTTTCTAGAATTTAATTTAAACTTAATTCTTCTACTGTATGTTTGTTTTTATAACTATATTGATATATTTATGTTAATGATGTATATTTTAGTGACCTATCAAGGACTATTCAACAGAATTATAAAGTCACGTTTTTTCAAAGTTAAAATAGTAGAAAATAAAAATATTATTTTCACAAGGCTTTGCATTTTTAAAGCTTCCGAGGGATCACTTTTTGTCGGATCAATTTTTTCCAGATACTTGGTATTTGCACTGACATTAATGATTATGACATATTAATTATGTAATGTATTCATGTATGTTTGTTTCTGTATTTATAGGAAGATATTTAAATACTTAGGAAACTGTATTAGACGTACCGATGTATCAAACGTATAACTGTCTTAAACATACAACAATTCCGACATTATGAAATTTTGATGAAGTAAAAATCTTATACCTTTCAATGTTCTGTTTGTAGAGTATGAACCAAAATATATTTGTTATCATACAATCTATGAATATGTCATCGTATATCAATTTCAATCAGTCTGGAAGAGAATCTTACAAAATATGCATACCGTGGTCTTTACAATAACAGATGTAGATACACTGGAACAAACATTTTCTTTAATGTATAGTAGTGTACTTGGCAAGGTGTACTTTTTTATTTATCATTTTCGATTGCAGTTATGAAACAGATGTTTTATGTCAAATAATCAAATTATTCTCCTTTTTTGTTAAATGAAGATTAATAGAATCTATCATTGGGTTAGATAGAGGATAGGGAAATCCCAACCCGAGGGTGATCGGTTCCTCGGAAACGAGTCTTGGCGAGTTCCCGATGGAACCGATTGCCCGAGGGTTGGGATTTCCCTATTCTCTATCTAACCCAATGATTGATTATTTTTCTCACTCGCCTGGACACAATAAATATCATTGAAACTACATCTACTTGCTACGCCGTAGTTTTGAAAAACGGGGCGGGGCTTAAGCGCCTGACGTACGTCCGGAAAAGATTCTACTGGCCAAGTTTATGTGTGAAAAATTTAATGAAAATGAATTCATATGAGATCCCTCATCAAAACGTAAGGTTATCACATCAATATTTAAGTCGGCAAGTGTCATAATATAAGTGTTTATTAGGAATTCAGTCCTTACTTAAATGGTTGCCAAAAAGCGTTTACCGTTTGCAAAGATTTTTCTACTTTTTCGGTTATTTTGACCGAATATTCAATTAAAATATATCAAAATGCGATTGTCATCAAGATAATCGTTATCATAACAGAAAACATCATGGATGTTCTTCACGCAATGTCATTATATCCGATTTTAAGAAGAATTTTGCGATATTTTAAAGTGTGCTATTTTAAGTAACAGATCATTATTGACAAGGGCGGACCTAGGTAGAGTAGGACTTATTGCAGTGTGAAAGTTAATATCAATCTTTTTTGATTCAATGAACAATTTAATTGATAAGCTCACATATTTTTAATACATTTTAACGTTTCCTTTTTGTTTGAAGATCCTGTATGTTTTGTAATTGAGATTGCATACCACTCTTCATTGAATTATATATGTATGTAATTATGCAAAATTGTCAATTTTCAAACATGGAAGAATATGTAAAATATGTATTGCAAATATTTGTACATATTTAAGGTAATCATTAAATTATTATTGGAAAATTGACTAAGAATTTATAGAAAACTAAATTCTAATTACCTCCCTTTATTTACATGAAATATTAAATTCGGTAGTATCTTTATAAATAATGTTTTTTGAATTTTACAATATCGATAAATCTTAATTTGAGCATCATAATTTGTATATAAAACCCTAAAAATAATGTGTTGCAGGATCTTTAAATAGGAGTGAATTGCGTATGTGTGCTGTATGAATACGTTTTTAGAAGTGATGCACGTTGAGTGTGAGATAAGCCCATGTGAGATAAGATTTTCCAACACCGCTATTTTTAGTAACATTTACGGATTTTTCTACCTGATTAGTGAGGAGACAAACATACATTATATTTTATATGAATGATGTAATTGAGTAAGAAGATAAAACCTGTCCGTAGACAGCGCGCTCAACTTTTTTTGCGTTGGATAATGAATAAAGGCAACATAGAAAAGGGGGGCGTAATTCCGAAAATATGATCAGCAGAAAACTATTTCAAATTTGAAGTGAATGCTAATGACGGGCAGATATATTCTATGTAAAAGGGACATAATTAGGAATCATGAAAAAAAAAGACTTCAGCATTACTTAAAATGGATATCAATTTTCATAGTGAACAGGCATTCCAAGTTTCACTTGATTTTCTTTACACTTTTTAAAAAATGTATCATTAAAAAGGTAAACCAAGAATTTCTTAGCCAAAAAGGTAGCATATCTGAGAAAAGCATTATAAAATTTAAATTTTAGAAGAAGAAAAAGACGAGTTAAAAAAATGGCATAACCTTGCTAAAATTATTTAAGGATTATTTGCTCCTCTGCAATGGTTTCATGTTTTGATAAAGAGTATGTAAATCATGTTCAAACAAAATAAACCTTAATATAAAGACTCACTAGGGCTAATAATCTAAGTTTAAAAATGGGCATACCTTTGCACAAAATAGTAAGAAAAGTATTTGCTTTTTGAAATGGCGCCCTTTTACAACAATAAACATTTATACCAAGCTGGAAGTCAATAGCTTTAAAGTGTCTGAGAAAATACCTTAACGAAAATGTTTAACCAATGCCGACGGGAGGGTCATAACAATAGATCCACTTTATTTATTGACCTAAAGCACAAACAAATCTTGCAAGCCATTTACATTTAAATTTATACTAAGTTATATCATGTTTTCGGCAGAATTATGGAACATATGTCTTTGATTTTAAATGTAAACTTTATAACTTAATCTTAAATATGTAAGTCATGTTAGCAGGGAAAAATAAGAGAAATTGATTCAATAATTCAATACAATAAAAATCAATTTATTGTTCAATTGTAATTTGGCTGAATAGATTACGAGTCTCTTCTTCTCATATAGTTTCCTCTCTATTCTGACATTTTAGGTGTTTAGTGCTATAAACTTGTCTGGCAACATTTTGACTTTCTTGAAATAAGGTCGGTTCTCTTTTTGTCACCTTGGACTGGAGACCATCCGGATAGGATTAAATTGTGAAACTAGGAGGCATTCCACCCAATACACGGAATCTCACTTCAAATAACCATCCGTATTATCGTTATCACATCATTTGAGTATGCTAAAGAAACAAATACAATTATAAATAAGAATTTGCCTGATTTTCTTTAAAGTTAAGTTTTAAGATCATGGTATATAAATCATTTGAATGTGCATTTTATTTAGTTCTGCCCATTGTTTTCTCGTTTAGGACTCTATTTTATCGCCACATCAGCGTTGTTTGTGCCGTGTGGAGGCTGTAAAAAGTCGCCCCGTACATTCAATCAGGGATGTTATATTTCCGATCCTTAAAGATCGTTCAGCACGACATTATTGTTGTGCTTGTGGTATTTTATTCCATTTTATTTAGTTCCGCCCATTGTTTTCTCGTTTAGGACTCTATTTTTTCTTAATGTTGTTGAAAATAAATTTATCTTATTCTTCTGTTAATTTTTATTGTTTTTGTTTTGTTTGTAATTTAAGTCGCACTGACGCTGTTAAAGTTTTATAACGGCTTGTCAGCTTTACTGGTGGAGGAATACTTCGCATTGCAGTCTAAGAACAAGATAGGTCTGTTCAATTGTGTAATCATATGATGACTCAGTCGAAACTGAATTGCAAACGTCAAAAGATTATAAAGTGAATGGTTAATTGAATCTGAAAGCTGAGTTATGTTGAAGAATTGTTTGTACATATTATGCTTTCTAAGTTTTGAAAGGGAATTGTGAAAAAAAATTTCACAACGAAACATTTTGTAACAATTACAAACAAAAACAATCACAAAAATGCAGGAAGGCAAAGCATAAACAAATATTTCGTATCATGGAACCAAAACACCTCTAAAGGTCACTGTCAAATTTCATGTTATATCTTTATATAACTTCAAATGAACTATGTATGTAAAAACATATATTAACTGTTTTCTTTATCAAGTAAGAAATTAAATTGAAGTAAACAAAAGTTTATGATACACATATATTACATAGTGTTTTTTCTTTGAAATTGTCTATGAGAATATAAAGCTTTGTCTGTATATCAAAGCTTTCACAATGTATTTTTCTGTTGTATATGAGGGGGTTGTTCTATACATGTAATGTGTATTGTACCAAAGCACAATAACACTTTGCAAGATTCGTTGAAGTAGATATGCCTGAACATCTCTATTAAAGTTTCAAAGTTATCGTAATTTTAATTAAGCCAGTCGTTAACCACTGCTGTAAAAAGGTGGTAAAACATGGTATTGAATATTGTAAAATATCTAGGTATCAAAAGGTGTAAACAAACAAGATGTTTATTTCGCCTAATTGTTGATAGAAAGAGAGAAAAGGGAAGCAGCGCTATTAAAAGACAAAAGGATTAAATACACCATCTAATAAAATTAACTTACAGACAGCATGTCATACACGACCGTGTGAATGGCCGGCTACCTTATTTAAAAATGAGTTCATTCAAAAGTTAGAGGTTTCAAATATAAATGTATTTCATTAATGGTCTTGTTAACAGATCAAAACTATTCAACTGTGTTTCTTTCTACTATGTATAACTATGCAAGATCATAGGAACGCTTGTACGTCATATAAAGCATTGTTTATTTGTTGTTTTCTTTTGAATTATTAGCACAATATATGGCAAAGTGGCACTCCCATTTACAAACTGATTAGTCACATGGTCAGTGTCTCATTGAACGCCGATCGTCTGTCACTAAGGTTAAAAGGCATTTGTTAAAAATGTACTCTATTGTTGGTAAAAGAAATTTAAATGTTGTTCAAAAAAAACCCTTGTTTGCAAGGAAAAAATTCAAAGACTGTTTTTACTCGAACTTATCATGTTGAATTGACATGTTTGTCTATATTTCTTGAAAAGTCAGTGTTTAAATGATAAAAAATATTGTCCGTACTATTGAATTTCAAAAAAAATAAAGAATTGCTTTAAGCTAGAGACTTGAAAAATAATAAATTCCACTATTTTTAATCATTTGTCGCATTTTTCATATTAAACATTAATTGTATTCTTCATTGAGCCACTCGACAGATTTTTTGCTCTTTTTTAAGACTTAGTTAGTGCTATATCAGATGTACTAAAAAAGAATAACATAGTTGTATTTGACTATTTGTCTGCATTTTGTTTTTGTATTTTGTACTATGATAACGATCTTTTTAACGAACGTTCACTGACAATGTTTTGATATTTAATTAAATAAATGTATCAAATCTGTTCTAAACTTTGACGTCATAGAATAACATAAACATAACACATTTTAGAGAAAAGATACTGGCTATTAAGTAATTTGTACTTAAGAAACTCCATTGAGGTTCAAAGGTCTCCAAACTTAAAATGTGAAAATCTTACAAATACTAAGAAAAGCACTTTAAAATGAAAAAAATCTGCCAAGGGTAACAAAGTTATATACTCAAAATTCAATAAAAAATCGATTTCTTGTGCGATTCTCAGTCGGATGTCATTGAATGCGTTGCAACGCTTTTCGTTTTTGGGTCGTTTTTCAAAAAAAGAACATATGTTTTTGAAAAATCGGTACGAAAACCTTTCTTACCCTCTGCTCGGTTGCCACCAAATATAGCTCTGTACATAATTACACATGTACTGAGTTTTTTTATTCATTCATAACGCGTGTTGATAGGAAATATTTGTATCTTGTACGTTATGTTCTTTAAATATAGTTTTGTTCTGTATAAGATATGTCAGGACACAACAAGAAATATTTCAACATTTCAAATAGCGTGTCTTCAAAACAGAATATAATAACAACACTTTTTGATACATTAAACTGATATTTTGGAAGAAATAGTAAATGTCGAAGAAAAAAAATGTCTTTTAAAATATTACATAATTACAATACTTGTGTTGCTTTATATCATACTTAAAACTTAGTGAAGAGATAAAAAGAAAATTTTTAAGTTTATCTTTATTCATAAAAATAACAACTTTGAGACAATAATTCTATCTCTACATGCTCTAGTAGAAGGCCTGTACACATACAAAAAAAAAAAGAAGTTGCTGGAAAATTACTTTTAAAAAGTGCTTGAAAACAAATGCTACTACATTAGACTCCTAATATGAGAAAAACTATATATAAAGTTTAGCATCAATGCAGGGCGTGTGCATGTTACTAAAAAAAGGGATAAAGTATTGAGAGAAAAAAACAACTGGAAACAGCTAAAAAACGCTTGACACAAATTGGCGTAAACTCATATCAAGGTTTACTCAAGTACTTTTAAAATGATCAATCTTGAATTTTTCACTTCATTTGCCTTTCTTTATTTACGAATGATACAGTTATTTGGATTACTGTGTCACACTACAGGCTTCATTTTAACATGTAGATTCTGTATTTGGAACGTTAAAGAATGCCGTTTAAACTTTATAATAAATTCCGTTCTTGGAATGAAAGATATAGACCGATGAATACCATCTTTCATAAATTTCACAGACGATAGTTTGTTTAATAACTGATGTAACACTACTATGCTGACTTTCGATATATCATATTAAGAAAACAAGTTTCATTTACCTTAAGTGTTAGTGTTAAAAATTTATTTTTTGTTATATTTTGGATCACTTTTAGACTCAAACATGTCAGAATCTGGAAAGGAGGTGATCCCTTTGAAGCACCGAAAACAACAATATAATATGAAATTGCAGACCCCGATTTGATCGAGTCTGTTCATGTTTATTGAGCCACACATTATTTTTTGGGAAATAAAAATATATGTTAAAACACACGAAAATTATTTTTTATTTATTACTAAAATAATTTTTATCAACTTATATTTGGTAAAAATTAGGATGTATCTATTGTTTCATCTAAATGTTGCGATCATTCGTAATAGGGTAGGCATTTGTCTAATACTATGTATTATATCAACTTGAAAACTTATTTTGATGATAAGATAATGCGTATAATAACATGTTATTTCTAATTCGACTTCATGTTCCGGTTTGTTAAATATTGTCGTATACAAAAAATAAAAGGCAAGGACACAATGCTATGAATTTCGTCAACAGCACGTGCGACTATGCCGACATAGAACAGGGTACGTGCTGTCTTCTTTTTGGGATGTTCACTGACATTAAAGGGGAAAGACAAAGGTCATGGTTTGGTTTCTGTAAAATAAATACATATTACATGGCGTTAAGGAAACTGTCTTATTAACACGATAGATGTCACTACAGATTGGTATCATTTCCTACTATCAGTTGCTTACTTCTACACAAAATACTTCTGGGAAACATAAAATATCTTTATAAACATCATAACGATTGCTTGAAAGATCTTATATGAAAAGCCTTATTGTATGAAGCCAAAGTTATTAATTAAAATAATTGATTAACATGGTCAAAAAGTATAATTTACTTACTTGTCTATGAACAGGAATGTGTAGTATGTATAATAAGACTTTTGATTTTTTCTTCCTATTTTGCGTTCATGAAACGCCGTCTTTCCTTGTTGATCTTGTTTATCATGTGTTAGAAGTATTTGGAGAGAGAATAATCTTGTATATGTAATTGTCAACGAGTTGTATGATTGTAGTTATATATAATCAACAAGACTGTATAAGAAAACCGTTTAGGTATTTTAACCAGAAATTCTTGCTATTGAAAAAATCTGTTCTGTTTTTGGCAGTAAATCGGAGGAGTTCGTCAGTTATGATAAACAACAGTGGTTAAAATATAGAAAAACCAATTACATAGAAGTGTTATTTGTTTGTTTTCTTTTTTTCTCTTTTTTATTCTTTCTTTTTTGTGGTAAGGCAAAACCAAACTATTAACCTTATTCTTTATGATAAAAAATGAAAGAATAGTGTTAAAATTAAAAGAACAATTTATCATTGAAGGCAGGAATTAATAAAATTTTATAAATAAATAACGAACTTAAAAACAAACTTAATAATCATTCATTGCATGTTATGCATATAAAGTAAGTTGTTATGTTGTAAAATACTTTTCTAGATATCTGTTATACTATTATATAAATTATTTTTTATTGTCCGAACAGGCATTTAAAATAATTGCATTTCATGGAATACAACGATTTTCTTTCATCGTTTATAATTCGTGAATAATGAGCTAGACGTTATAAAACTTCACACATATTTGGATTTAATAAGTGATGTGTATACATAGAATTGCTATATAATGGCTAATGGTTAAAACACAACTTTAATAGTTTTGAAATAATAAAATAGTTAATGACAATGATTGTCATACAAAATGGAATTAATTGTTTGAATGACAGCAAAGCAAATAATGTTATGAAAGCACTTGTCAAAATGTAAAAAGCTCGATGATGTATTAATACATCCATCTTTTTGATATAATTCATTGCGCAATTTAAAAGCAGCGGGTGCTAAGTGCCTTGTAGGAGTTGTAAAATGTTGCCCCGTACTTTACTTTAGTGCTGGTAATTTTTTCTGGTCCTTGGGTACAGTATCATTGATTCAAGGACATAAAGTGTTAATGGAGTACCGATTACCAACGCGTCAGGGGCGTGAAGGCTGTTTAGCTTTTCTGTCATCCCTCATGAACAGACTGTATCAAACCGAGTCTATTTGCATTATTAAATCAATAATTTATATTAAATATTATTTAATCCTGCAGAGAGAAAGAACAGAGAACTTGTTGGAATCCGCTTGCTCTTGCTTTTATTTCGAGTGTTTACCTATCCTTCTGTTACAGTTATAAAAAGTAACTGTACATAAATGTTCTCAAAGACAATTCAAGGGGTTTCGTAAGCTTGATATACGGGTACTCTGCAAATTATCTCTTCCAAATCAGCTGGGTTTAATCAGCAACGATATTGATAAAAATATACCTGATACGGACAAAAAAGCCTTGTTTTGAATCATTAAAGTCACGTGGTATCGCCACCTGAATTTGGTTAAATGCAAATATTTTGACTGATGTTCAGAGCTGATGCTATTTTTGTTTTTCTTAAGACCCTAAATTGTTACATATGATATGACCGATAACAAGTTTATTGCAATATTTATTCAAAATGTAACACTGAATATTAAAACAACAAACACACAAAACGGTTTCTGAAAATGATCAGTTCTAAAGATACAATTATTATTAATATAGCCCAAATTTCGAAGTCGTTTAATCATTTGGGTTGAATAGCAAAGAAAACATTTTGGTATGTATTTAATATTGATGCGAAGAGAATATGAGGAGAGGAATATACTCATTGCAAAAAATAAAATAACATTATCAAAATTAAGAACATCGTCCCATTTAGAAGCTGCTTAAAAGAGAAGACAATATCAAGGAACTCTACTGAGGTCAAAACAAAATTTCATTACTTTCATGTCTAAAAAATCAGTAAACAATCATCAATGGTTTGAGTAAAATTATTAATAATGCTAGCATTTTATGAAGTTGAATTATAAAATTGTTTTCATATCACAATATGAGAATTTTTTCAAAGAATTATCTATTAGTAGGATATTTATTATGATATAGATACATTTGTGTTGTTTTTGTTGTTGCGAGGTGTGATTGTTTTTCTATAATTTATGTAATATATGTTTTGCTATAGACATGAACAGTTTTTGTCTCTATTTTATTGTAAGACGATTTCAACATAATTTTGGTCATATCTTGGCCGTTGACAAACCTAACCGGCTTTCCTGGATTATCAGCAATCAATGACCAATTTTCCGCAAGATTCCGACTTCCAATGAATTAGCAATTAGAGACAAATGACTAGTCGACTCACTTGGCTTAGAGAGCGTATTTCTTACGAAAAGAACACTACCCCCTGATGCATCTAACTGAACCAACTTTGGTACGAAAATGCACTGTAAATGACATTTGTTAAAATAATACAAATAATGATCATCCAGAAATAAATTGTATCAAGAACTTCCGCCACCTCGTGTCCAGTTATGTTAGCAGATTGTGGTCCATTACATACTTCTTCACTTTGAGTAGTGATGTCACCATCACTTATATCCGTACCCTCAACAGGCAATATCGATACTACTGAATTTTCTACAGGAACTATTTTACAATTATTTTTGCTTTTCTGTCTCCTTTTTGTAATCATCCTCAGAAGAAAATTTGGCAGATATCTATCAGCCGCAGATTTACTCGCGCAATTAACAATGAATATGCTCCATAAAACGCCAACCGTGTTGATGAGATTAACCGTAAGCAGTTGATACGAAATCATTGGCACTTTTAATGAATTTCTAGGTATTGTCTCTGTTAATGATGTTGCTGCAAAAACTAATGCTAAATATAGCGTTATTGCAAATGTTGTCCTTTCACCGGATTCAGGGCGAACAAAACAAGTTGCAATATTCAGAAATAACATAAACGTGATAGGTGTAAGTGAATTTATCATTTCATATTTGGACCTTCTTTTTAACAAAAACGATGACTGATACATTGGTATACCCACATTGTCTATGTTTTTCTCTTTTACCAGCATTACATTTGTATCTGTACTCTTAACTTCCCATTCACCATTTTCTTTGAAATCACTAAAATGAATATCGGGTGAAGGAGAAGATATCATAAGTTCCGTAGAGTCATGATTAGACACGATGAACTGGAAATAACACGAGTGCGTATCATAAGGATAAAATGTTGTGTCAACAATACATTTCGTCTTGTAACTGCCTGCAGCAATGATCATTACTACCCCTTGGTAAGTGGTCCACGCGGGATAGAATCCGCTCCCATAAATCGAAGTGTCCTCATTTGCCGGTCCGTCTGTTAAGGAAATCTCTGGTTTCCAATACTTGTCTTTAGGCAACTGTATTTTTTCTCTACCTCCAAAAAGAGCAGGGTCCCAAGTCAACATTTCATCAGTCCATTTTATTTCAAAATATCCAGTTATTAGAAGCTCACCTGACGAGATGTCAAGATGTTCAATGGTTTTTACATACTGTGTAAAGTTTACCTACAAAAGGTCATGGAAAAATAAATTGTGAGAATTTGTAATTCAGTAGCTGACGATACATACAATATACACATATCTAAGATATTAGTAATGTTAAACATACAAACTTAACTTACAACCCTGCATTTGCATTCTTAAACATATATTTAAATTTTGCTCTCGGATTTATAGATTTTTCTCATATATTTGTATTTGTATGTCTATAGAATTAAACGATTGAATTATGAATGTACTGTTGTATTTGTATTTGAAATATTAGTGGCCGACTGGGTAAAATCAAGAGAAAAATTGTAACGAATTTGGACATTTGTTTCATGAAAATCGATCGATCATTTTTAAACTTGATAATTCGTATATATATCGCAATTACTCTCAGGAAAATTATTTGAAATTTGACAAAACGTAACGAACAATAAAAACCTATATACAATAAACTTACTCAGGAATTAAGAATATTTTGTGGGTTTTTTTTCCAGCAAATCCGGGGGTAAATTTATTACAAATTTTTACAGTTACAGCTTCGAAGGGTGACTTATCTATTGTTATCGGTTGTGTACCGTAAAGCTATCATGGTAAATGTTTTTTTTGGGGGGGGGGGGATAGCTTGGAAAAAACCACATTTGCCGAGTTTCGGATAACCAGATGACTTTGTTTTGTTTTTCGAGTATCATTCTGTTTATTGTATATATTTTATTAATTTTTTAATGTTTCGATTTTATGTGTTAATAACTGAATAAAAGTAAGTTCATGTTGCATAGAGGGAAAGAAAAAAGTAATGAGAAAAAATAGTAGCACACAATATACAATATAATTACCTGAATAACGTGACTTTGGTTTTCTACAGGTCTCAGATATTTGTTATATCTTGTCTTATTGAAAAGATGTCCTAGTAAAGAGTCCATTTCAGTGTATGTTTGTCCGAGCGATGACTCAAGAGCTTTCAATATTACCATTAACAATGGTATTTTATCCATGATTAACATGCAGTGATTAGTAAAAATCTAGGATCGTCAGTCTACTGCTTAGAAATAAAAAAAACAACCCTTAATCTAGTTGATTTTCACAACTCATAAGCGCTTTTATATCAAATCCAATGACACGTTAATGCGGAGCTTTGTCTATAACTAATTTCATCTATATTGCATACTGATGACGAACAACTCAGAATTAATTATTGATTGTAATAATAACCATTGTACCGATTTCACCACTCAAATCACCGTGAGCGAATATAAACTGTAACTGTAGCTTTATTTGAAAGCCATTGAATTTCCCTTGTGTTATATTTTTTTTCAGTTTTAGAGTCCATAGGAGTTCATGAATAAAGTTATTTGTGGTGTTAAAATTGGCTGATAGAACGGTCTATAAAGCACAATACTTTCCAAAGTGCAGATGCTCTACGATAGTGTCCCTGGAGATTTAAGAATGCATTGACTTTTTTGGACTTTTACATTTTAAGATAATGATTTACACGTAAGGACACGAGCAGTACAACTGCAATATATGTATATAAAAGGATTAAAATTGTTCCTCGCAAAGATAAAGTGCGATTAGCATTTAGTTTTTGCAGCATCTTTCTGTCCATGAGTCTTTCCATCCGCCCACACCTCGTGTGTGTCCGGTCATTAACTATGACATTTATGGAGATATTTTGAAATATTTTCATAATTATGTAACACATAAATCCAAGTCTGTAGCTCAAAAATCTAGGCCGCATTTCATAAAATGCAAAATGTTTGTGTCTGGACAATAATGTTGCCATTCCCGCATTTTGAAATAACTAGGAATAACTTTGGATACACAAGCTTTGTCCTTGATGCAAGAATGAACTATCCAGCTTGAAAGTTAAGGTCAGAATCAAGATAAAAATGTGAAAGTTATACAAATATTTACTTGTATGTCGGATTAGTATATTCATGGTTGGGACTGGTCTTTGCGCCTTTCTGTCCCTTATTCGACCTGAACATAAAATGTGTCATAACGATGATCATGAAATATGATGACCCTTCCTTGACTGATGGTTATCTTCTGAATCATTAATTGAAAAGATACTTATGCATTTATATATTTATTTATACAAAATTTAATGTGATTAATAAGAAATCATCGGCTTGTTTTCTTAGAAAAAATGATTATATGACAATAAATTGTATGCAAATAACTTCTCCGTTGAAATCTTAACCTGCAGTTTGGTACGAATATATTTTACTTTTAATGCTTGATATAATATGTAAGTATAAAGGAACTGAAAGTATATGATACTTTAGGTACACTCATTAAACTGTAAAATATTTCATATCTAACATCTAAATGAATAAATGTATAGCTGCCTTTTGACAGGAAGAAAGAAACAATATGCGTCGTCCCGAAATAAGATGCTAATCTGCTTCAAGACTGTTTACTTGTCCATAATTCAAGTAACATAAGTGTGGTAGGTATGCACATATAATGGATAATGTGTTCAGTTTACGTGATTATTTTTTTGATTTATATAAAACGAATGTCTCTTTGTGGTTATTATTGTGAAGTATCTGATGTAACAATTACCTTTCTTTTTGATTGTCTGTTCAATTGAAAGCTTATCAATTCTTATTTGTTAAATTTCTTAATAAAATACATACTCTTGTTGACCGTAAAATTAATTTTTTTCTAAACAAGTCGGTTGTTGCTGTTTTTTTATTTGTGCTTGCTCAATAAGTACATGCATCTCTCTTTCAAGCACATGCGTTTATTCTATTTATATCTATATTGATATTAGTTTATAACTCATACCATGCCAGTTGTTAATTGTTGGAATAAAGTACTCTTGAGGATTGCTTTTTGTACATTCACAAAGGGAATACCAGGACCATTAAATTCTGATTTTAGAGGCTTGGTTGAATGAGTTGAAAACAAAGCAATAATTATCGAACGTTTTATCTTGAATACCTAACGATCTGATAGATTCAATACAAATGAAGAACATTTTATAATACTAATTTTGAGATATGGAGATTCATCAATTACAGTGAAAATTAAGTAATAAGTAAACATTGCAGATACAGGTTCATTAGATCTGCTAATGAACTATAATGCTAAATGTACTACAGCCATTATCATTTAGCATCGGTTTTAGAGCGACTTGATTATATTATTTAATCAAGTCTCTCGACGGACGAAACACATTCGCATGAGAATGAATCTATTTCAAATATATGTTTTTATTTACGGGGTTTTTATTGATTAACCTAAAACAATTTGAAAGCTTTGTAAAAACAATCCTCAATAAATAAAACATGGACTCTGTTTGAAATATCATTTTCGACTTATCGAAAAAAATCTATCTCCGTCATTTTAAATCTTATTAATATGCTTTATAAATTTGTTTGAAATAAAATGTTGTGGGAAATATTATGTTTTGTTTTTTGTTCTGCAGTTAAAGAATTCAAATTTAAATCATGATATTTCATACCGCCTTTATTAGATACGACAATATTTGCCTTTATAGTTTTACCTTGTAAACAGTACCTGGAACTATATTTTGTCAACGTAAAGGATTTACATGGTGAATATCAACAGGAAATGGAGGAAGAATCAAAACAATAATTGAAAATGCCAATTACCTCAGCCTTAATTATTGTAGGTGTGATATTTGCTACGGTTATAAGGTTAAAACTGTATACAAAATATGCCGAACATATACAGCGAAAACGAGAGGCAAGAATAGGTCAAGGACAGAACAAAAACACATAAATGTCATTACTGTTGATTTGCATACTTATGATTTGCCCTAAATTTATTGCTATTTGAATCTATTACAAGATGAAATTATCATGTCATAACTACAAAATATTCGGCTTTTCAAACTGCAAGGTTGTAATGAGTGTGAGGGAGAGTTAACAGCAAACGTATTTTCGTCTGGTTTACAAGTGATAATTTTGTTTTGTTTTTGGTTTTACGTCACATCGACACAGTATAGGTCATATCGCGACGTTCCAGCTTTACTGGTGGAGGAAGACCATAGGTGCCCTTCCGTGCATTATTTCAGGCACGAACGGGCACCTGAGTAGAACCACCGACGTTCCGTAAGCTAGCTGGATAGCTTCCTCACATGAAAGAATCCAAAGTCCCTGTCGGGATTCGATCCCACATCGTTGAGGGGCAAGTGGTTTGAAGTCAACGACCTTAAACACTCGGCTACGGACGCCCCTTACAAGTGATAAATCATATAGTTATGGAGGTAGTCATTAAAATATGAATGTTACCTTGGCAAACGTTCTACTAAGATTTGCTTGTGAACTCAAAATTACAACTTAACATTAATGTTTACAAAAGGACATTCCCAAATGGAATGTGATTAAAAAGCATAAAAAACAGCCGACAAATATTCCACAATAATATGTTGATAACATCAAGGTCACTACATATAGTGTTAAATACGTTTATTATACATTTTTTTAGGATTATTTTGATTCAAGAAAATACGACCTGGCATAGGCGTAAGGTAAGACACAGTGATAACGTGCACTTTACCATACAAACGATAAAATCCTTTTGTATAGAATGTGTAAATAATGGATGAATATAAAGACGAGAGTATGATGAGTGAGCTTCAAAAACCAGGTCCTGTCAATACTCAATTGTGTTCAATTTTTATATTTTGATATGAAATATTCACCACTGAAATCGGTAATCACTTGTGACTACCGTTCATTCTAAGATAATCGCCGCATTTCTTAAGTTATATATTGTTTTCAATGCAACAATAATTCTTAATGAATCTTGTTATTGAC
The DNA here is from genome assembly GCF_026571515.1 of Ruditapes philippinarum. NCBI lineage: Eukaryota > Metazoa > Mollusca > Bivalvia > Venerida > Veneridae > Ruditapes > Ruditapes philippinarum. The sequence goes on along the minus strand of NW_026857065.1, from coordinate 66,203 downwards.
ACTTTTGTTAAAGGAAAAATCTTTGTACAATGTATATAAATGGTATGTTATATAGACATTAAAATGATATTCGGAACTTAAAATCTTAACACTAGGGCAATAGCTTGACCTGCATGATCATAAGTTATATTATAGAAATGTTTAAAGTCAACATTGTTTGTATGTTACAGATGCATGTTAAAATGTGTATCGATGAGACTGTTTAAGCGCATCGAAAAAAGATATTGAAAAATAAATTTGTGACATGAAATGTTTACTTTTGTCGACTTTAAAACAGATTAAAATTGATAAGCGAAATGATGTTGCTTATTATACTGTTAAAGTGTTTGTAGTTTAGAGTTTGGTGTATTATAATTTCAAAGAAGAAATATTGTTATATTTATGTGTGACCAGACCGTCCTGACTGTGTTTTCAATGTATTTTGTAAGAGTTCTAGTCATTGCCATGCACTTTGAACTTTATTGTTGGCATACACTATTTTGATTGGTTGATAGTAATTTCTTTGTATCACGTGCTGATTCGCGGGGTTTTCAGTGCGGCCTACGTTTTTCTGTGTAACAGTTGAGATTGGTGTTTTGGTAAACTTTTGAAAGTTTATCTTATATTTTATAAGGAAATATATCTTGGTATGTATATTTAGTATTTGTTGTATTACATGAGCTTCTGTTGAAATGAGTATTACATTCGTTTCTTTGTTTTCGGCGATATTTTAGACGTATATGTAATATTGCATATTTTGTGTACATGAAATTGAAATGGCATAATCTGGTAAATTAACTATTACTACTGTCACATATATTTCTTTTGTGCACAATACTTATTTTTAACTTACAGACTAAGCAGCACACACTGGAGAGAAAGAGTGTAATGCAGAATGTGATTGGTACCATATACTGGTAAGTGTACATGTTGTGGTTATGTTTGTACTATGTTTATGTTGAATACAGGTTTGACATGTGATTTATATGTATTAGGATTTGTGACATTTATGAAAGGTTAAGTATTAATGTATTTTGGCCACTAGCATTGGAGGAATTAATTGTATTACTCATACTATGATGATCTTGTTAAAATGTTGCTCATGTAATATGTATTTGTAATTGATTATTTTTTCATTATACAATGTTATATAGTAATTGGTTGATGAAATGTATTTTCAGGTCACTTGTTGTAGCTGCAAGTAGTTTCATCAGTTTCAGGTGTCAACAATCATTTGTAATTATTTGGGACAGATGATGTAAATAAAGATGAGAACTTGAGAAGAGAACCCAACATCTTGGTTTTTATTTAGTAATGCTTTATGTAAAAGCCCAAGAGTAACATATGTTCATCCAAGCCAAATACGTTGAAAATGTTCAAAACCCACGTTTTAAGACAACCTTTTAGAGAAAATGTCAAATCCGATTTTATTCTAGTTATGAAATATGAATAACATTTTTGTTTTCTGTGCTTTGAAAAAATCGTTTAAATAATTATAAAAAAGTGGCAGTAAATGATAATGTCTAAATAAAAAAATGATTTTTTTATTCTTCCTGAAAAAATGTTACTTGACATATATGTCGTATTCATATAAGAGTTTTTGGTAACTTTGAGACTAGCTTTTGTTTTAAGTCTGTTTCTTTCGCTTCATTTGTTTGTTTATTTTCTGTTGTTTTTTTTGTTATGTTGTCTTGTTTCTTTTTTACACTTTCATAGAATTAGTATTAGTTTGCGCCACTCTGGTAATAACCTTGTACTCTTAGTTATGTCGGATTCCTTCCCAGTCAAATGAAGAACTCAATCAATAAACATTTTGCTGAAGTAATATATTATAGGTTTTATTGTTTTACAACCACGCAAATATCAATAACCCTTGCCATATCAGATCATGCATTACTGTGCTGAGTAATTAATGTTCCTATTCAACAGGATAGTTCTTTCTTAATTTTGTTGTAAACTTCCATCAGCAACATTTTAGCATTTTGATCTCAACAGGTGGGAGAGAAAAAAAGTGTATCATATAAAGCGCTGAAAGGAATAATTTGAATGGTGTAAAATTTCGGAAAGTTTTTAACTTAAACTGTATATAAATATTTAAATAAAATAACACAACAGGATGTTTGTGGTATATGTTTGTATGTTAATTACTTGTAATTTAGCGATTATGCTTGGACAAACGTACGAGGAAATGAATGATTTAGTTGGACATCTATTCAATGAGTCAAAATACAACAAAATCCTAAGACCATTACAAAACCAATCAAATAAAATACAGGTATGATATTATTTACTTTTTTATAATTTAATACCATTATTTTACATTGATTAAAACATTTTCTACAGTTTTAGGAAAGAATTATCCTTTCATTGAATCTTCTAAATTTTTTATATGATAAGTAAAATTCAATTGTTAATTCCAAAATAGAAAGACAAACATATGTCGACGTGTTGTATTTTTGTAAAATGGCAGTTTCCATGGTAGCCTGGGTTCCAGTCTGTCGATTTATTATGCGCTTCTGTTCGGCAAATCGACAGCCTGGGGAAATACAATTTTCCATCGAAGCGCCACCTAGTATACACCCCGAAAATTACGGGTGTTATTAAAGAACGATAATTCATGCAACAACAAACTAGTTTCTAAAAAAAGAAACGGAATTTCCACGAAGTGATCCGAAGCTCAACGAACAGTTACGGAGCCTCGCTTTCAAAACACCATTTCCGATTAAAAACTAACACTCGTTGACAAAGTTTATTTCATGATAAGTGAATTTGATCAACAGGTGTGATTAGTTAAAGAAGATAAAGTGTGTGAGCATCAGATAATTGTGCTGGACTCAATTTTTAATGGTAAATGGCGTCAAATTTTCAACATTTATCATCTTCGCCTCGATTTCGATTTAATCATGTTATTTGTTGGTCACGTGCTAATCGGTCTATTAATAGGATTATCTTTAGTCGAAAATGACATGGGAAACCCAGCAGGTTTCCCCATGCGTTGATACTATCAAAACCAGAGATGTTGTGTTATATATGACGATCGAGTATGAAATAGCGCGTAAGTTATGAATAAATAAAAAAATATCAACGCCTGAATCCCAGGCTATTTCCATGGTAACCGTATACTTGTTTATCAAAACTGTCAAAATAGCCAAATATAAAACATGTATATGACAGCTTAATACATATGGCAATTACAATTTTACACAGAGATAACTTTATCTTATGAATCTGTATGAAACAAATAATAATCTGAATATTATTCTTTAAAATATGATTTTTTTAAGATTCTTAACTGAAAAAAAAAAAAAAAAATAAACATGAATTCTGTAAATATATATAGATATCTCAAATATCTTTTTTTTTTCATTGAATATTCTACATGTTTGATATATCAAGAAACATTTTATGGTAAATTCAAAAAAAATATATATGTTGACTTGTAACAAAATTTGTAAACGGACAGTTTCAATAGTTACTGCATATGCCAACTGTCAAAATAACCACTATTTCCTAAGAAATATCAGTGTTATACCAGGCGCATATACAAAAAAACACCTGTTGAAATAAGAATTTCTATTTATAAGATGTTATATGAAGTAAATGAAACTGAAAATGACTAACGGCATTTAACTACTGACTTCATCTTTCAATACTCCTTTCACTACCGATAATGTCTTGACTGCGTCTTCCCATACGCCTTCATCTATTTGTTGTCTAAAGATTTTGCTGTGATCTTACACGCTCTCATTTTCTCTTTCAAAGCAAAGTTTAAAAATTTCATGATCGGTGATAATTGATAACAAAAAACAGTCGGATTATGATACGTGTCATGGCTTCCACTTGTTGAACATATTTTCAATATTTCAACCTCATTTGTTCATTGACTATACCTGAAACACCAATGTGTAATTATACAATTATTTTCAGATTTTGGTCGTTAGTAACATTAAGCCTTTTAGGTTAATTATCCAGACTGTGTAAAAAAAGATTCACTCAATTGGATGGCTATCTGTATCTAAACTGAATTGTATCATTTAAATAAATTCAGATTATTGTTAAACTCATTCAACAACAGTATTAATTTTGTTTCCAGGTAAATATTACTAAGTATCTCAAAAGAGTGGAATACTTTGACATCACAACGGGGGAAGCACTTATATCCGCCTTCTTTGAAATCAGCTGGAAAGACGAATATCTAACATGGGACCCTCTTCGATATGGCGGAATAAAAAGTATTCAACTTCCAAAAGGTAAATTCTGGCAACCGGAGTTTAAATTGATGAGTGGACTTCGCAATGATGCGTTTTCAATTTACAGTAATGGCGTATTTCCCGCTTTGGTTGAGTACAATGGAGATGTTATAATGGTTTCGGGAGGTACGTACGACACAAGATGCGACGTTGATACAACACTGTATCCATTTGATATTCATCATTGTAATTTTAATATCATAGTGTCTAATTATGGCGCAAATGAATTAATAATTCACTCGCCTTCAAGTAACATTGATGAACTTGAGGAAAACGACGAATGGGTCATTGAAAGTTTAAATACAGCAGTTTCTCTAAGTAAAGAAAAAAGAATTGGAAAAGTTTCTGTTCCAATGGTTTGGATGTCTTTGACTTTGAAGAGAAGACCGGCGTTCATTATCATTAACATTTATACACCTTTAATGCTTATGACATTTCTTAATATGGCGACATGTCACGTTAGACCAGATTCGGGAGAAAGACTGTCATTTGCAATTACATTATATTTATCATTAGTATTTTCTGCAACTGCAGCAATAGAGAAGATACCAAATAATTCATTGCGTATGCCATGTATGTCATATGAAGTACTTATAATAAATCTAATCAATACAATTGGGGTGGCGTGGAGTATATTTATTGTTAACTTGGCTAGTATACAAGTAATTGATCAGAGGAAAGTCCCGAGCCTAATTTTAAACATGGTTGTGAAAAGGAGGCAAAATAAAACATGTCTGTTTAATAAAATTGAGTCTGGTAGAGAAACGGAGCAGACAATGGAATCGAATGAAAATGAAGAGGTACATAGTATCAAGGATGGTATTGAAAAAAATCCAAATATTTCTAAAAATAAGTTTCAACATGATATCAGCGGACGTGAAGTTGCTGATGTGGCTGATAATTTATTCTTTTGGTTACTTGCGCTTTCAATTATATTTCTCAATGTCACTATTGTTTCCGTTTTAATCGGCACCTGGGCACAATCATAGGTACACTTCTACAAGTCTTCGAGATTGTGTTTATGTTAGGACGAGAGGGCAAGTCAAGCAACATACAAACATAACAGCAGTAGGAAAACGACAAATTAGAAACAAAAACAACATCGCTAAAAATAAAATCAAATAAAAACATTAATATAAAAACTGCAGTAAAATTCATGAGAGATTTAATATTTTTCTTAACTAATTTTGATTGCGCCAATGTATTACTGGTTTGATTAAACTTTAAAGAGAACTTTTAGCTTCTCCTTTTAATAGAAAAAAGAGAAAACAATTTCCAATTAGACGAAAACTTATTTCTTTATTTTTAACGAAGTCAGACGAGGCTTACAAATTATTTGTCTATGACGTCATGTTCAACCATAGCCTTAATATATTTGTACAAGTCTTCTTATATCCATACATGTGTAGCATGTTTTTATTCCATACACAACTTTCTTAGCAGAAATATTTAGATTTTGAGATTATTCGAATGACATTTTATATTAATTCAATGTACAAAGATTTATCATCTGACATATATGTAAAAATATAAGGCACTCATTTTATTATGCATTTATGGAAGTTCTATCAAGGAACAATTCAATTAATTCGAAATATTTGGGTGTGATATCTCGAATAACTTTTATTTATTGTAAATGTAATGCTTTATGTATTGATATTGTTGTTGTTGTTGCTATTCAACATTAATAAAATTAAGATGTGTAGCTACTAAAACAATGATTTTGCTTTAAAAGGGGCGGTAGCATATTGGATTATTTACAAACCTTTGTCAAAATTAAATTACTATGCCAGTATTGTCTACAACAAATTGGAGAATGTATTTTTTTAAAGTAAAAGTCCCACGACCGAGTGGTTTAAGTCGTAAACTTCAAATAACCTGCCCCTTATCGCTGCTGGTTCGAATCCCGCAAGCGACTTTGGATTATGTCATGTGAGAAGGGAATCTATCTAGCTTACGGAACGTCGTTCATTTTCTTGATGTTCCCAGTCTTGGCTGAAATAATGCATGGACGGGCACTTGAGGTCTGCTTCCATCAGAATGCCTGAAAAGTCGCCATATGACATCTGATTGTTTTAATAAGCCGTAAGATCCAAAAAAAAAGAAATAAAAAAATAAGGACATGTAATTGATCATGTATGTTAGCAAAAATGTACACAATTCAAACTTTATTAATATCGTTCTGTTTGATAAAAGGCAGAAACCTTATTTTTATTCATACATTTTGTTTCGTGGCATCAATGTGTATTTAAAGAACAATAATACAATTTGCCTTTAGGTTTTCAATTTGCCTTTCGGTTACACAGTTTTAAGGTGGATTGGTCTACAATGGAAATTTTTTATATGTATTTAAAATCTTAATAGAATCAATAGAAACATGTATCTCTTGTATAATCTGATAATTTTTTGCTTGAAACCTGTTGATAGAGTTCTTACTGATTTATTGAAAAATAAAAATTATAATAAATTTTTTGTTTGTTAGTTTATCTGGCTCATTTACACCGATGTTAACACATTTTAATTACCAAGTATTCCTTATTCTTATAACCGAATACTAATTCATTGAGATAATGAGTTATTGAAATGGTAGTGAGAGACAAATGACCATTGGTGAGACACAAAGTCCAGGATTAATTGTCACAGAGAAATTTGCTTTGCCTAAGGATCGAATCAGCGACCCTTGGACTATAATTCCGATAAAAAAACTATTGAACTTAGCAGACGGATTCAAAGACTTCTTTCCTTGAGGTTTTAAGATTCATAATTGAGTGGTGGTTGAGTGCTGTAGTGCTTAGGACGATTGAATGTACTCAGTTCAACCGTTCATGTTTGTGTCCATTGCTTATTATGGGTAATTCCTGTCCAACACTCTTATAGCAGTAATGTGCATAGTCCAAGCATTGCGCATTGAAAAAAAACAACAACTTAGAAATAGGAAATGTGGACAAATAAAACAATTGTAAAAATATTTGATAATGAGATTACATGTTTATTTTATATTGTATTTATTAATAATTAATTGGTGAAATTAATTCTGATGCATTACAATTTTCATATAACATTCCATGCGATAATAATGTTAATTTGATAAATTTCATTTCTGTCTGTGTATGTGCCAGATTTCAAATTTCATTATGTGTTTTTAATGTTGTTATTGATAAAAAGTAGTAATATTGTACTTTTGTTACAACAATGAGAGTGTTCTTTTTATTTTTAACTGTCTCACTTTTTTAAGTCGATTAATCTAGTTTATTTTTATTCTAACAGTATTTCGAGCTCTTGCTCAGTAAAAATATGAAATAAAAGATACAAAGAAATTATAATAAAATTAATATTAAAATCCAAGAGTATATTCTGTCAAGAACGGATGACAATTCGAGTCCACTTATTTCGTCTTCATGATCATAATTTACAATCCGGTCCTCTTTTACTTCGTTCAAATCGTTGCCCGTATCGGATTGTCCGTGAGTTGTTTGCTCCATTTCAATAACAAGTTAAACCTTGTTTCCTATCATGAAACGCTTATTTTTCATCACCAATTTTGTGAGAATTGTTGGTAGTTTTCGCCTAATAATATCTGCTTTGGCTAAATGTACGACAAATATGCTCCATGTAACACAGACTGCATTAATAACATTGATAGTAAGAATGAAAAACGAAATCACGGGCATCTTTAATGAATTGTTTGGGATTTCATCCATGATTGATTTAGTTGTGAAGACAAAAGCCAGATATAAAGCCACTACAACTGTCAATCTTTCGCCAGAATCAGGGTGTACCCAACATGTCAGAATATTAAGGATACAAAGTAATAAGTGCAGTCAAAGTCTTCTCTTCAAAGTAAAAGAGGCACGTAACATTGGGATCGCCATCTGCTCAATCTTTTCATCTTTTCCTTCATCAATATTCTCGGCAAAATTTTCTACTTCCCATTCGCCATTTCCTTCTAGTGTCATCAAAACAGAGCCTTGGAAGCTTACCCAAGCCGGTGAAATTTGCATTCTGTGATTGCAGAACTGTCGGCGGCTGCACCACTCCTTAACAAAATTCCTGGATTCCTAAATCTTCCTTTGGGCAATGGAATTCATTCCTTGCCATGGTGTACACAAGGGTCCCATGTAAGAAGCTCATCCGTCCATGTAATTTTAAAGAATCCTTTTATATCCAGCTCTCCCGAAATTATGTCAAACGTTTCAATTGCTAACATAAATTGGGTGAGATTGATCTGCAATAAATATAAGATTTTGTATTACTCTATTATTTCAACTACATGTATAAGTCGGATTCTTTTTGTCCTTCTATTTACAAACTTTAAAAATATATTTGAAATTACTCTTAATTCACTTCTATAAATAGTGTATATTATTTTAACTCCACATATTTTAACTCACAAATACATATAATTCCATTTAAAATCAAGTCTTCATTTGCAAACAAATGTTTGCTTTATTATGCTCAACTTCAAACACACCTCAATTGGCTGACTTTGGTTGTAAAAGACCCTTAGAAATTTGTTGTATGTGGATTCATTAAATAACTGGTCAACTAGATCGATCATTTCTGTGTACAATTGTCCGTGTGCAATAAAAATCACAAAACTCAAGTGCAGCCAGCGAATGATATAATTAATGTTCATTTCCAACAAATTTTTGATGTAAAAAGCGCATAAAAATATCATAAATAATCAGTCGTTATTACACTATAATTTAAAACACAATACATGTACTTTACTTCAATCTCACATTATGTGTTTATTATGATATTTATGCAGGCTTTTATATTTGTTACAATAAGCACACCAAGTGACGTTAACGATTATTTTTGTGTCATACAAGCAAATTTTTTGCATCGAATTGTATTTTTATAAATCTATTATTAATGCAAAAGTCTTCGACAAATTATTATAATCTATAATGAACAATACAAGCTAAAAATGATTTTCACATAATTTGTTGTCATTTTCAAGCATGTCACTTGAATCCGCCCATTTTTTGATAAAAACAAAGTATTTGATGACTTATAATCACGCACAAAGTAAATTACTGTGTTTTTCAATGTATAAACATAAAGGCTGAAAAAATCTGTCAATGGTTACAACATTTTTGTTTTGACTGCCGGAAAACCAAGTTTTTTTAAAATCCATTTCACTGATTAAATCACAGGAAACGTTCCGGCAAGGGGATGACAAAATTTGATTTTAGATAAAAGGTTAAAGTGTACTAATTAAAAGACATATTCATAATATACACCAAAAATACTTCAAGAGTATTTATTTACAATTCAATATACATTTTCCAGTATAATGAAAATTTGAAAATTTCAAAATGCAAATACAAAACAGGACATGTTGTTAAATCATATAAAAGGAAAAAAAACGGAAACCCTAACCGTTGAAATTAAAAATGTTTAAAGTTCAGTTTGATTGAGTGTATTAATTAACCGAAGTTAAAAAAGTTAGTGCAAAGTACAGTCCACACTCACTATCAAAAGCATTTCATTACACTTAAACATGACATTGTTGAAAAATGTGTCTGTTACATTCAAAGGTAAGTTCATGTAACTGTTATCGTAACTTTCAATGTAATACAATCTTGTTATTTTACGAAAAGAGGTCACAGTGAAACTAGCGCGTGCTCTTAACAACAAACTGATTGGTTCAACTAGATGAAAAGAATTTTAAATGGAATCGTTTGTTTCCTAAAAGAGATTTGAAGATATACTATGCTCAAATTTGATATCTAAAAATATTGAGAATAGCTACACAGTCTCTTTATTACTACAAAATAAAAATGTTTTGACTTCACACGAAGAAGATATGTTGTGTTGAAACTCTACACGCTATACTTTGTCACAAAATGTATATATAGCGACATTAAAAACTGCAATTTTTTGTTTATGAAAAGACCAATATTACTTGACCGGTAATAGGGAAAGCAGTTTCCAATTGATATTTTGTTCATTATCTTTTTTTCAAATTATACATATTCAAAAAAAAGATAGATTTCAAAAAGTTTCTTTGGTACAAATGCTTTACCCAATGATAGCATAGAATATCTTTTAAGACAAATGCACATATTTCCTGAAAAAAGCCCCTTTCGCTACTCACTAAACACTCCCCGTTACTTCAGAACGCTGCTTGAACGAGTGGGCATTTTTTTACTGACCTTAACAGTGATTTTTGAACGATCAATGAAAGTTTACCAAACTCCAATTCACCTGAAAATCTTTATTCACATTTCTATTAGTTGAAACAGATAACGTGTCTACAAAATTAATAAATAGACGAGAATTCCCACGCCAGTTGTTAAACAAAAAATATCTGGCCATATGTCTCTGTCGAAGTTTGTTTTTTGTTAAACCATTGAGAAAAAATACGATACATTTATTGTAGTAAACCGGTTCATTCAAGAAACTGTATTTTCATGGAATTGCGCATCTTCAAAAAAAATATTGGTCATTGCAGTTACGAGAGACAACAGTCTCCGCAATCTAGATCTACATCAGAAAACATGACGTTTTAAAAGGATAATTTTCATCTGTCTACACTTATTCAGACATATCTAGACCATATGTATGGGAGATGCAACTTTAATTGCTGTTCGTGTCCTTTGGATACATTTCTAGTTTCATCCTATAAGAGAGATAACTTTGTTATACATTTCAAAAGATTGACTTTTTAATCAATAATAGGACCGAAAAATAATTAATAATCATTCAATCACAAAGGATATAAAAATACAAAAACTTAATAGATATACATCGACTGCCACTCTCCTTTTATAAAATAACAGTTTAGAAGGATTTTTACAAACATTTTTGTGGTTGATAGGATTTATACATTACTCAGTTGACATTTTTTATAAAATTGTAAACAAACTATGGACAAAATTTATAGTGATTTAAATTTTACCTCAACAGTCGCCTTTTATTCGTGGATGGACATAATGTCAATTAAATTTTCACAGAATAAATGAAAAACACGGAAAACATGATATAGTATCCTTAGCATTACTGCAAGGCTGACAATTTTAGGCCCTAACCGGAATTTAAACTCTTGACTTCGTACACACTAAACCATACCGTTAAATCTCAACCCAGCAAGACTGTAAAAGTTGCCTATTCAATTCTTAAAGACAAGCTTAATTTATGCACACTGTTATTACAAAGTCTGAATCTTTATCACTGTCAATTAGCAAGCACTGTATGCTCATATTGAATGTAATTTTACTTATAAAGATCCATGAAGAGGTCATGTTTTTCTGCATCTAGATGTAATGTTCAAAGGGCCATTTTTCTGCCAGTAATTGATTGCTTATCAATACACCTTGCCCACAAATGGTTAGATAAGCATTATCATTATGTTTTAAATCTTGTTACCATTTTATTGTTAAAAAGAAAACATGAAGAAGAAAAAACAAGAGAAAACGGGAATTTGAACATGGAACTCTCAATAACAACACAAATACTCTACCGTGTTTTTTTTAGTATTACCCAACTTGTTTGAAGTGGCCTATACTAAAATTATTAAATGTACTGGAAGTTTACAATAAGTTATGTACTTTTTTTCTACTGATGCAATGATTCTATGCATAAACATCTTGTAATAAAAATTATGTTTTTTATATATCACGGGTTAGAAATTAATGTCCTCAGATTCAACAACACTTTCAACAAATAAAAAAAGTGTTGAATAGCAGACATAATTGTTTCTAGAACATTATATAAATAACACATAGGTTTATGGGTTACAGTAAAATTATCATCGTGAGGAAAAACTGTTATCCGAGGAGTAGCCGTGGGTAACAGTATTTTTACGAGGGATGATATTTTTATTGTTACAAACCTATTATACCTGTTATTTATATACTTACCCCAAAAAATACTATGATTATCTGGAATTATCAACTTAATATAACTGTAACAAAAATTAACCAAAAGTTACAATTACTAAACTGTCCTTTACTTTTAAGTGTTAAGTGTACTGTACTGCTGGCCTTGTTGAGAAGTCCTTTCTTTCTTTTATTCTTTAAGAAAGTGATTGTATCTACCAGTCATTAACATACACTAAGCTGTGTTGAGAAACAAATCACTAACCCATTTATAAGGTTTGACCTGTGGAATCTGATCCTTCTGTATCCAGAATGCCCTTTCGAATGGTTTTTGACACAGTAACGATGATATCCTATGTTTGTCTACCATATCTGTAACGTTTCACTGGTTAAATTGTTAAATAATCCTCCGTTGCATGCTTTAATCGGCTGCATGTTGAAATGCGACACATTATTATCCTCTTTACAATTACTTCCGTTGAAAACGGATGTCTCTTTGACTATTCAACAAAATTTATTTTAAACGCGAAAAGCACTCTAGGGTGCAAGCAACTAAATTTTATGGGTGGTTATAGTAACCCTGGTGATGCCCTATCATGGTGAACTTCGGAAATACAATGAATCGAGAAAAAATAGCGGCCATTTAATTTGATTAGATAAATAACCACCTGACCAGATTTTAAACTGTCAAGTAATACTGTTACACCTGTAACAGTATAATATTCTTAGTCACGTGGTACACATGCATTAACAGAACGAATAACTCCCATATGCCTATGGGAACTTAACATTACGAAGAAAGTGAGGGGTAATAAAAGATAATTTACTTTACAAAATACTCAAACATGGTCAGCATCGCCTACTTATAACTTTCTAAAATTGACTAGATTATCTTCCAATTTGGACAAAAGCATTTATTATTTTGAAAGCAACTTCAAAATTTATAGTGACTGAAAAGCGAACAGTGCAGACGATAATCAAATCTGACAGAACAGATTTGCCTCCGCAATAGTTGTTAAAATTCTATAAAATGTGTTAGAATTCTAAAAAATTGGACAACGTGGGGGTGAATAGAAAGTATGTGCATTGAATATACCAAATTAAGTAGCCTTCATTTAATACATTGTTTGATTTCTCTTAAATTATTTTACAATTGTTGGCGTTTGTTATTAACAAAAATACAAATGTAATTATATGATGATAGAAATTATAAAGTATTCATCTAACTAATATTCATTTCTTTTTGTTTACAAGAACTGAAATGATTTTTTGAATTTGTTACATAAAATAAGCATTTACAAATTACAAGATATTTCCCAGAGTGAACGCAATACAGTTATTAATATGACTTTTAAATACAAAGCTCATGTAAGTTATAATCTAATTTATAAATTTATTTATATAGTAAGGCCATACAGTTATCAAAATTCAATTATTTGTATTAAAAGGTCATGCCACGATTATACAGGGAAGATTTGTGCTTTTGTTTGATGATGCTACAATGTCTCACAGTCTGTTTAAAAGTTAAAACTTCCTAACCTTGAGTGCCCAGTGGATTTATTCTTAACTTGAAAACACAAATCGTTTTTATGAGAGACCTTCAGGAGCGTTTGGCATACACGTTTATTAATTTGACCTTGATTGCCGAATGCCTTAAAGTTAAGTATTCATTTGTCTAAATCTTGAACAAAACAGTGCTTCATGGACCGTCAAAGTTGTTGACAATAAAGAAATGTAAATAATACATGCGATGTATATATCTTCCTTACTCAATAGGGCACTTAATAGGTACAGAGTTTATTTTTATTCGATTTTTGTAGAGATTAATTAAACTATTTTTGAGATATTGTACCGATATCTGTACTACTGAGCATTTGTTTCACATGCCTGCATCTATTACATGGAAGTACAAAGAGTAAATTTAATGTTACAAAATTACAGGCTGCCTTTAAAATAAACCTAATATTAAAATTTGGCCATGGTAGCTAGAGGGATTTTACTGTTAATCTACACGTTTCCCCATAGTAAGATACTGATTGGGTATTGCAAGTAGTAATTGAATATAAGCTCAAAGGACATACACAGCATAAATTTATATATTTAATTTTTAAATGTTAAGTTTCTGCATTTTGAATTATTTCTGTGGATATTTAAACGGATTAATACCATTACTTGTTATCCTCATCTGAAATAAGGGAGGGTAAATTACATTTTATATTTTATGAAATACCTGTGCCGATCTTGCGAATGCAAATATTGATACTAAATTTATTGAAATCGTTAAAAAAATAATATTATCTTCGCTACCATAATATCATTTTATTCAAAGAGTTCAATAATAGTAATAAGACTAAATTATTTATATATCAAAATTAAGACTGTTAATTGATTTGTTTTTTCATCTTTAAGCCATGGTTATAAAATGCAAATGACGTCAAGTCAAAATATATGCATGTCCGCGGAATACTTTTTTCACAGTGATTGGAAAGTGCTAATAGTATGTGAATAAAGGTATTCAATCTCGTATATCAGATGCATACTAATGGATCATCTAAAGTGAACTAAGATATATTTAATAAAAAACAATTAAACTATTAATAATGAATGTTTCTCGTAAATGGAATACAATCATCATATTTTGTGCGCATCATATTTAAAACAACGTTTATTATCTCTCATACATCCACCAAATGTACTAAATACCTTTAATACTGTCAATAATGTAACTAGGTATATACACGTTGCTAAAATAAATAATTTGGGTTGATATCTATTTGTTCGTCACATACATCTGTTTATCTTATTTGGCTTAATTATGTTACATATACAAACAAAATACGACTATCATCAAAGTGTTTTTCAATATATTTCTTCATTTGTCAATATGTACTGAACCAAAAAAGAAAATTTCGCAAAGTTTGTGCCAGTTGTTCAAGGGTACCACTTAGATGTACAAGATTATATGCATGTAGAAGCTTGTAAAACTCGTTTTGTTTGCAAAATCTGTCAGCTAATCCCCGTATAAAAGCCCGATATGTTTATTCAACGTAAAAATCGAGTTTCAAAGGAATTGAAAAACTGTACTGACATATCTAAAATTAAACTTGGAGAAAGTTTCTTGTTTGTTTCAGTATATATTAATAAAATAGATAATTTATTATAAATGATAATTGATGTATATCTTAAATGAGTTTCCCATAAGAAAACAATGCCTTTCTAAAGGACAGAAGTGAAGCATTATTGTAATAGTTTCAAGTGAAATGTTTCAGAATCGAAAAGTCAATTTCAAGTCAATCAATTTACATAGTGAAAGATATGTGTTTTAAGCATTCCTCAAAGAATACTCAAGATATTGAACAGACATGCATTTAAAGAAAGTTTGATGAATATATAAACTAGCCAAGTTAATGTAAACACAAATGTTCGCTTTGTAAACGTTACATATTCTGCAAAATGTCAAAGAAAACAAAATCATTGGCAAGTAAACTTCGAATTACATTGTGGAATGCATACTTGTAATGCATCTACTCATTTACTTTATCAGAGAACAACGGTTTTTGATTACAATCGAAAGATTTACATAATTTTCTTTTATCAAATTGACCTTTTAATAAGGTAACATTGTTATAATATCGACGATTGTCCAATTTTCCTTCTGTCCAAATTTCCTTTATGCTGCAAATCACACTGAATACAGATTAATCTTTGTTGTATAAATTACTAAAAAAGATTTATAATACTTTAATGAATGCTTCAAAGCCTACATGTATCAGCTCTTGAACGTAAGTCCAACAAAAGTAACATCAACAACAATAATGCACAATACAACAGCCCAAAAATAAATTCTATCAAGAGTTTCGGCTACTATAGGGTGATTTCCTTCCTCAACATGTTCATTCTTTGAATATTCTTACGATCACCAGTCTTCGCATGTTCAAGTGATATGACTGAAAATGTAGATTTTTGTGAAGGAATGTTTTTATCATTTAATATTTTTTGTCTTTCTCCGCTTCATCACTATTCTTATCAAACAATTCGGGAGATATTGCACTGCTGGTTTGTCTGCGTAATTTACGATGTATATACTCCATAACACACCAACAGTGTTGATACAATTTAATACAAGAAGCTGGTACGATAGGTAAGGTATTTTTTAAAGAGTTTTAAGGAATTATTTCTGTTGCAGCTGTTGTAGTGACAACTAACGACAAATAGAGCGTTATCGCAAAGATTAATCTTTCACCAGAGTCTGGACGTACAAAACATGTTGCCATATTTACACAAGACATAAGTGTGAAAGGTAGAAAATACATTTACTATTTCAAAGACTGGTCTTCTTTTTATCGCAAACGATGACTGAAACATTGGCATTGTCACATTTTTTATGTTGTTATCCTTCTGTAGCAAAATATTAATATCCGTTCCCTTTATTTCCCATTTTCCATTTTCTTTTAAATCACTAACGATAATATCCGTACTTGGTGTGTTAAGCATGATTTCTGTATCGTCATGGTTGGAGACAATAAATTTAAAGTAACACGTGTGCATATCGTATGGGTAAAACGAAGTGTCAACATTACTTTTTGTTTTATAACTTCCAGTCGTAAAAGTATTCACCGATCCTAGATATGTGGCCCATGCCGGTGCAAATCCGCTTCCATAAACTGAGGATTCCTCATTTGCTTGTCCATTTGTAAGTAAAAATCCGGTTTCCAGTGTTTTCCTTTAGGTAACATTATTCGTTTCGTTCCTGCATACAGATCTGGGTCCCATTTAAGCATTTCATCTCTATCCATTCTATTTCAAAATACCCGTTGACAAGCAATTGTTCTGTTGTGATGTCAAAATATTCGATGCTACTTATAAATTGTGTAAGATTTACCACAAACAAAGCAATAAAAATTTCACCAGTGAAAACGACCTAAATTTTGTTTTTTGTCTTCAATCCAGTAACAAAGACAACAATTCAGACAAGCAATTTAAAGTGTAAACCAAATCATCTCGGGATATCAAACGTTCACTGATATATAAAAAAGAAAACAGATCCACTTACCTTTAAAACATCAGTCTGGTTAAGGAGGGATCTTAACATTTTGTTATATCTTTTCTCATCACAAAGATGTCCTAACAAAGAGTCCAGTGCCATGTATGTTTGTCCAAGCGTTGCTCCAACCGCACTGCGTATTATTGTGATTAATATAACCGAACCCATTGGTATATTTCCAAAAGATACTTAATATTGTTGTTTTGTTTACATATTTTTTTCATATATTAGCAAAACCCACTTACTTTAAAAATAGTGAAAATGTTTCTTAGCAAATGTTTTCTCCTTATTTGTTAACCCTTTATAAACATTGTATTACTTTATGCAAAAATCTGTTAATCATTATTGATTGACTGATACATAATAAATCCATTTTGCAAGGCTATCCTGTACAAACAATGTAAAACGTGATATTTCATTTGATTAACGGTAGGTTAGATATTTATTCATGAAAGCTTTTACGAGACGTCCAAGATGAAGTGGATAATATTTTGTTGCAAACAGTTCATTCATCATGTATCAAAGGTGGTGCTATTCTTAAGTATTTTGTCAATATGCATTCTATTTCTTACCTTACAATTGCTTAGTTTTTCAAGATTTATAATGTTTTCCAGTTTTTTTAAATGGATGCAAAGAGTGTTTCTTTCTTTCGTGATTTGTTTTCAGATATAATATTTATTCTCCCCTTAAAGATTTTCTTATTGCCAATTACTAAATATACCTTCAAGCGTTATTTAAGTAAGATTGACGAAAGTATGCATTTCTGAGTGTATGTCAAGTTAAATTACACCGAAGTATCCAGTTGTGAAATACATTTAGCAATATGCTAATATTTAAAGTATGTTAAAATACATGTTTTAGGAAAGCTGCTACTATAAATATCATTTTCAAATAACACAATAACACAGATATTGAACTGGAAAGAACAGACAATTAAACTAAATACCAGTACTTTAATTTTTAATGTTGTTTCATTATTTCGACTTTTATTTTCTCAATGAATTAGACTTAAAATGCATATGTATATCTTATGAAATTTCGATTTGATTAAACTATCAATTACTTAGATATTTCCGTTTGAGATAAAACAAAATTCACAATAATAGAAATAAAAGAATTTCATAACAGTAAAAAAGAACTGAGACGAAAAAAATGTTTTGTTTGTGCATTTTTTCTTGACTTTGAAATGATATACTTCAGACTTTCTATTTAAAAAAAAACTACGTTTGTGCAAACATATGCATATGATTTTAATATTTCAAAGATTTTAACGGAAAATTTAATAATAGACTCAATATCATAATCGTTATGATTCTATTTCCATGTTTCCTAATATACGATATGCAAATAAACCAGTTTTAGTTCGGCCGAGCATCTTTTTACTTTTATTTTAGAATGACAAGAACAATCCTTTTCATTTTATTATAAAATGGCCAACAGGATTCTCCAATTTCAGTTTGTAATTTTAAAATGACCAATAAAAATTCTTCTTATATTGAGTTCTTCGCTGTAAATTTAACAGGAAGTCGAACTGATTTTAGACGGCCTTTAGCCGAAACATCATTAATTATTCAAAAATGAAAATTTTAAAGGGCAGACAATGAGGCAAACACTGAATGTTTACGGGCTGGATGCGTAGTTATGTATGTTTGAATATTGTATTTATTATGATTTACCTTTTGAACTTTGTGGAGTTTGGTTAGGCGTTTCACCTAAACTGCTTTTTGGTTTATTTTGATGGTCATTCTCCTTAAGCAAATCTTTTCGTTATTAAGATCTTTTTGTTATTAAAGCTTATTACATAACTTAAATTTAATACCACTTTTTAGCAAAGTTTTAAGAGACATTTTTCTTTCTTTCACAGCAGAAATAAAATTGAACACAATCATAGCTAAGTATAACTTATTTTAACTTTTACCCGTGCACCCACCATTTTAACATGGATGAGTATAATCTTTTTAAAATGCTGTTTTAATAGAAAAATGTCATGCTTTTGTTATGCCTGTTTCCTTGGCCCCTTTCCTTTTTGGGGAAAAAGGTCATTTGGAATAATTTTTAATTAAAAAGTTTATAGCCTTTACTTAATTTTGGCAGCGTTCAAATAATAATAAATGGAATACGTCCTTTAAATTTTCATGTCAAATTTGCGGTTTATCTTTAAAATTAAGACCTTTTTAAGACTTTGGGGCATAGCAAGTTGATTTACCGTTTATTAATTTATTAGTTTAACTTTTAAAAGTTTTTTGATCCTATTGTTAGCAACGCAATTGATTGGCAGAAATGCGTTATTTACGTGCAAACGTTAAATTGACTAGCTGGTGTAGAAGAAATTTTCCGGAGTTTTATCGACGTAGAAATCATTAAAATAATTATAATAATTGTACCAACATATATAAAATATTCAAAATTTAATGCTCCGGAGAACTAATATGCGAGTTGTACGAGGTTGCCTCAATTTGGTAAGTATACATTAATGGCAGCAATTTTCAGAGGAAATGTTTGATTAAACCGTAACCATGCACACATTGAACTTAAGTTTAAAAGTCCTTTGACGTCAAATATAGCAGTGATAGTAAAAGTCAACATATTTTCTAACCAACTCTCCTATTGATTAATAGTTTAATTTTTATTTTATTGCTAACAGTTATTTACAACATGTATTAAGAATGGAGATGACAAGAGTACATTATAAATTAAACTTTCGGTAAAACAATCGGAAAAGCTTCTGGCTTAAACATAACTTCACATTTTTTATATAAAATTGGTTAAAAAAACATTAATCACTATCTATAAAAATGATTCGTAGCAATTTAAAAATGACAAAAATATTACTCTGTAAGCTTGAGCATTTGAGTACACTTTGTACATTTTGGGGAGGCTCATGAACAAAAGATTTGTCATCGCCAAACAAAAGATGCAACTGCTAAAATCACTTAGATGTTTTAAATTATACAGCTTTAGTAAAAAATACATATGTTCCCTCCTACAAGAATGCTCAGTTTGATGCACCACTCCTTTCGGGCTTTTCTCGTCTACGGTTAGTATCTTCTTCTCTCTTGTCCCTAGTTTTATTTCTTTAATTTTGCAACCATACCCCCTTCCCCGAATCTCCTATCACTTTCGCCTGCACCGTTTAACTTAGAGCGCCAATTAATCATTGATTTGTTTTCCTTGATTTTGATTTCCTTGTCCGTTGCTATTATTTCTTCTTATGTATCATTTTAGTGATAAGCTTGTCCGTGTTCTATCTTGCGCCCTATCCTGTTTTTGTTTTGATATTCCTGGAGTCCTTGTCGCTATTTCTAGTTGCTGGGTCGTGTGAGTGTTGCATTTATTGAATGCCGCCTTTCCTTGTAAATCTTGTTTATCATATTTTACTAGTATTTTATCAAATCCGTGTCACTTTATGTTAGTATGAGGCGTCATTCCGCTTCACTAATTCAAATATTCGTTGCAATGGATTGTTTTATGTTACTTCAACATTCTGAAATACAAAGATCTTACATGCTTGTATCGATTACATGGATTATATGATGTATTTTAATCAAACTTTAATAACGTGCAATAAGTTAATTTGTCGGTATTTTTTCTAAAACTATTTTAAACACTGTGAAATATTTCTCATTATTACCTGATACCTTATATAAATGTAATTTGTTATTATTTACTGTTTTTTGAAATTCTAAAAACGTCAACGTTCGCAAAATGTTGACCGGTCAATAGTTTCGACTGTTTCCCTCGCGTGCTCTGAAGTCATCCACGTCATAGAGGATTCCCACTTGAAGCGTCTATGGATCTTAATCATAAACCAGACTTGACGTGACATAGTTAAAATATTAAGTGTAATTATTAACATGTGTGCAAAACCATTTTCTTGTTCCTTTTTTCTTCTGCAAGTACTGTTAAAACAGTAGTTGATCAGGTACTAAAACAGTTATTTCATGCGTGATTTTGGGAACAGTCAAACAGTTGTCCCTCTGTGTCGGGGATCTCAGGCCCCTCCACCTCGGGCCAACAGTTTGACTGTTCCCAAATCACATATGAAAGAACTGTATACTATTTATAACATTTGTGAATGCTTTTAAGTTAATATATATCTATATTAAATTTGGACAGGTTTCTGTATTTTACAGTTTAGTTTTTTCTTTTTTAAAAAAAATTCACATTAAATAAACCATCCCTTGTAAACTTACTAATTTATTTTCATAAAAGAATGATGTTACTGATTTGCAGCAAAATATTTCTGAAACGCATGCTCTTTTGTGCTACAAATGTCAAATTATGTATGCAATAATATTTTCTTTTAATGCATGTGTCGCGATTATCTCTACATTGCATATTGCTTAATTATTATTGATTTTGAAGCAAAAAATACAAAAGTGGTAACATGTTGTTCATTCAAGTTAATTTAAGATATTTATAAAAAAACAAAATTGAAAACATAACACAATACAGAATATTCTATCTTAGTTTTTATTTCTTTATTGGTAACGATATTTGGAAGACTTAAAAACCCGGAGAAAATGATGAAACTAGAAGATTTCTGATAAGTTCAGGAATATGCATAAACGTGATAAAAGTGAAGGTACGGGTCACGTTAAATTAACCTGAACAAAGTTCGTTTTCTTTTATGTAAGTTATCAAGTTAAATTGGTCATATCGTCACCCTAGGGCAATAACTGATCAACTGCTATTACTTTTAGAAGGACTTATTCCGTAATTCCCTTAAGATGGGAATATTATGTAGTCTTAAGTAATTTAAAACTTCATATAGTAATATAAGCTGAATTATGTTGAAGCCGATATCAGTAGTCGTAAAAGATGTTGCTCAT
This sequence comes from Ruditapes philippinarum, assembly GCF_026571515.1. Taxonomy (NCBI): domain Eukaryota; kingdom Metazoa; phylum Mollusca; class Bivalvia; order Venerida; family Veneridae; genus Ruditapes; species Ruditapes philippinarum. Next base: position 44,269 of record NW_026857065.1, on the reverse strand, counting down.
TTTATTGTCTTCTGTTAACATTTATCAATTCGATTTTCCATTGCTCTTCTTTTATATATTGTATATCGTTTACATGTTTATATATTGTTTTACTGATATACAAAATTGACATATTCAGTGTGAATAGTTATATTTCTATCGCAATGGATTAAATAGAAATGGCGTATATAAAATATCTTTACATATGTGGCACCTTTAAAATACTTGAATTTTTGAAGTATAACAAAGAAAGATACAAAATAATAATGCGAGCAGAGTACAATTGATGTAAACAAAATATCATTTCAAACAAGAGAACATAAAAAATATTTGAAAACACAGCCCTCACTTTTTTAATAAATCAATATTGAAACCTAGTATCGCATGTACCGAAATGTATTTTTAATTTAGTTTCAACCTTTTTATTGTAGCTCGATTGCGAAACAAGTTCTTGCAACTGATATTAATAACTTTCGAGTTCGCTTGCTGGACTGCTAATCCAATTACCAATGCTTGATTAGATATTTGTAAGTGGCCTAAGAGTGTTTTCCAGGTATGTGCTATAATATAAATCAATAACAAAAACAAATACCGACGATGTGAATACAAATATAAACATATTAGTATTGCTTTTCAATATAACAATTAAGGGAGAAATATCCGGTGTTTATCACTTAAATCAATGATAACATCAGATACAAGCAGAATCCACTCTTAAATTTCTCACGGTAATGTTTGTTACAAATAACCTTATATCTGTTACAGTAGGAACAATTTAGCAATAAACGAAATCGAAAGACTTGGATTTATATATATTAGAATCTTCTTTAATCTTATTTTATTGTTATCATTATTATTATAAATATTAGAATAATGAAAAGAAGTTACACTGATAAAGCTATATTTTACACGATTATTATAAAAATTATCGGGACATCGCTTGGGCAGACATACACTGAAATGGACTCTTTACTAGGACATTTATTCAATGCTTCAAGATATAACAAATTTGTTAGACCTCTCCACAACCAGACTCATGTTATCAAGGTATGTTTACGCTTTACTCTTTATTTGATGATGAGAATTCCGAATCTTACTGGGATTTCTATCATTTTAGATAAACACAATATCTTTTTATATTAAATTTAACCTCGAATCAGATTATTTGAACTTTCGATTTCAATACAATTCTTGAATGGGGTTCAAGAAACTCTTAGCAGTCTGAAAATTATCTATGGTAAATTAGTATAACGGTACGCTTAACTTTGGTTTTCATTATGTATTCTTTGTGTTTTTTTCCTTAACTTATTGAGAGCTATATGTCATCATTAAATATGTTGTTTTTTTCAGGTAAATTTTACTCATATTATAAAAAGCATTGAAGAATTCGACATCGCATCTGGAGAGCTGCTTATCACAAGCTGTTTTGAAATCAAATGGATAGATGAGATGCTTCTTTGGGACCCGGCTTTGTACAGAGGTAAATCAAAGATCCCTTTACCCAAAGGAATGTACTGGAAACCAGAGTTTTATTTAACAAATGGACCAGCAAATGAAGACTCTTCGATTTACGGCAGCGGATTTGCACCTGCATGGGCAACGTATAAAGGATTGGTAAAGGTAATTCCAGCAGGAAGTTATCAGACGAAATGTAATATTGACACTACATCATATCCTTATGATATTCATACTTGTATTTTTCGATTTGTTGTGTCGAACCACGACTCTTCAGATCTGATACTCAATTCTCCAAAACCGGCTGTTTATCTAAGTGGTTTAAAAGAACATGGTGAATGGGAAATTAAAACCTTTAATGCACAGATATTGCATGTAAAAGAAAATCACATAGAAGATGTAACATTTCCAATGTTTCAAACATCATTGTATTTGAAAAGAAGACCAACCTTTGAAATCATTACTGCATTCGCTCCTTTAACGCTTATGTCTTGTCTAAATATGGCAACTTGTTTTATACGACCTGACTCTGGTGAAAGGTTATCATTTGCAATAACATTATACTTATCATTGGTCTTAACTGCAACAGCAGTAACTGAAACGATTCCAAAAAATTCTCTGAAAATGCCCTACTTTTCGTACCAAGTTCTAATGATCAATTGTATCAATACAGTTGGAGTCTTATGGAGTATATTTGTTGTACATTTTGCAAATAAATCAAGGATGCCACATTGTCTTCCAAGATTTCTTGTGAAATTGGTCATGAAACGGAGACAGAAAAATGCAAATTTTAAAATTGAAAGAGAAAAGTCTAGATTATCAATGACGTCATTTGAACACGCAGATAATAATGAAACAGATATCAAAGCAGAAAATGCAGAAAAATGTTCTTACATGAAAGGGCAAGAAGTGGCAGAGGCTCTTGATGTAATCTATTTCTGGGTTGTCATGCTTTGTTTAATGGTATTAAATGCTATATTTGGAATACTTCTTTTCAGAAATGTGTAGCTCATGATAATTTTAGATTGAAATCTTACGATTATACGATATGCTATTGCTTTTACTGTGTATAATTTAAAAGTAATTGCATAATACATGTATAACATAGGGATTCATTTAATATAAGTTTGCATCCTACCTTTTGGAAACTCATTTTTGCAGGTACTTTAAAACTGACTGTAACATATTTTATATGAATGAATTTAATTTAAACTTAATTCTTCTACTGTATGTTTGTTTTGATAATGCTATTAATATTTTTTATGTTAATGATATATATTTTAGTGACCTATCAAGGACTATTTAACAGAATTATAAAGTAACGTTTTATCGTAGTAAAAAAAGGAGAAAGTAAAAATATTATTTTCACAAGTCGGGATCACTAGGGATCACTTTTTTCGGATCAATTTTTTCCAGATACTTTGTATTTGCACTGTCATTAATGATTATGACATACTAATTATGTAATGTATTCATGTATTTTTGTTTCTGTATTTATAGGAAGATATTTAAATACTTAGGAAACTGTATTAGACGTACCTATGTATCAAACGTATAACTGTCTTAAACATACAACAATTCCGACATTATGAAATTTTGATGAAGTAAAAATCTTATACCTTTCAACCAAAATATATTTATCATACAATCTATGAATATGTCATCGTACATCAATTTCAATCAGTCTGGAAGAGAATCTTTGACAAGATATGCATACCGCGGTCTTAACAATAAAAGATGATAGATACACCGAAACAAACATTTTCTTTAATGTAAAGTAGTGTACTTGGCAAGATGTACTTATTTATTTATCATTTTCGATTCCATTTGTCAACATTTTAAGACATTTTATGTCAAATAATCAAATCATTCTCATTTGTGTTAAATGAATATGACAAACATACATTATATCTGATATGAATGATGTAATTGAGTTAGAAGATAAAACCTGTCCGTGGACAGCGCGCTCAACTTTTCTGTGTTAGATAATGAATAAAGGCAACATAGGAAAGAGGGCGTAATTCCGAAAATATGATCAGCAGAAAACTTTTTCAAATTTAAAGTGAATGCCAATGACGGGCAGATATATTCTATGTAAAAAGGGACATAATTAGGAATCAAGAAAAAAAAAAAAGACTTCAGCATTACTTAAAATGGATATCAATTTTCATAGTGAGCAGGCATTCCAAGTTTCAATTGATTTTTTTTACACTTTTTGAAAAATGTATCATTAAAAAAGTTAACCAAGAATTTCTTAGCCAAAAAGGTAGCATATATGAGAAAAGAATTATAAAATTTTAATTTTAGAAGAAGAAGAAGAGTAAAAAATGGTAAAAACTTTGCTAAAATTATTTAAGGATTATGTGCTCTTTTGCAATGGTTTCATGTTTTGATGATGAGCATGTAAATCATGTTCAAACAAAATAAACCTTAATATAAAGACTCACCAGGGATAATAATCTAAGTTTAAAAATGGGCATACCTTTGAACAAAAAAGTAAGAAAAGTATTTGCTTTAAGAAATGGCGCCCTTTTACAACAATAAAGATTTATACAAAGTTTGAAGTCAATAGCTTTAAAGTGTCTGAGAAAATGGACTTTAACCAATGCCGACGGGAGGGTTATAACAATAGATCCATTTTATTTATTGACTTAAAGCAGTCTTATCATGTTTACGGCATTATTATGGAACCTATGTCTTTGATTTCAAATGGAAATGTTATAACTTAATCTTAAATAATTATATAAGTCATATTAGCAGGGAAAAATAAGAGAAATTGATTCTATAATTCAATATAAAAAAAAATATTGTTCAATTGTAATTTGGCTGAATAGATTACGAGTCTCTTCTTCTCATATAGTTTCCTCTCTATTCTGCTTTAGGTGTTTAGTGCTATAAACTTGTCTGGCAACATTTTGACTTTCTTGAAATTAGGTCGGTTCTCTTTTTGTCACATTGGACTGGAGACCATCCGGATGGGATTAAATTGTAAAACTAGGAGGCATTCCACCCAATACACGGAATCTCACTTCAAATAACCATCCGTATTATCGTTATCACATCATTTGAGTATGCTAAAGAAACAAATACAATTATAAATAAGTATTTGCCTAATTTTCCTTAAAAGTTAAGTTTTAATATCATGGTGTATAAATCATTTAAATGTGTAATCTTTATGTTGTTAAAAATAATTCTTTGTGTATTGTATGCTTTTTCACGCGTTTCCCTTTGTTAAATTGTAATGATTTTTTACACTATAAGTAGATAAAACAAAACATAGTTATAAAAAGCATAAGCATTGACGTCAATACATAAAGCTTATACGGATATATTATTTCTAGAGAATCTTTTCTGTATAAAAGTTCAAAGCAAGAAATATATACAACATATATACTGATATCAATAACAAATTAGATAACTATGTTAACACTTGCAAAACGGCACCATCGTCAGCCCAAATATATAACAAAGGTGCAACATTTGAGCTCGATTTTTATCAAGCTGGTTATGATTATATATTTGGTATAAAAACTTTCGCTTTATTTACAATAGATTCTTTCAGTTTATATAACATAAATTTAACAATACTTTGAAAATTAATAATCGTATCGTCACGCAAATTGTAATTAGAAAAAAAAACGCTTCATATTAAAGATTTTATTCAAAAATTGAATACGATTTTTAATTAAATGAATAGAATAATTGATATACTGAATGACTTTGAAAATGCACATCATATGTTTATTTTAATAAGCCTAAACTTAACAACTTAAATGTGCATTTATGCTTAAAAATGTAATATAATACTTTCTCGTTTTAAGTACTATTTATCTATTGTGTGTTTTTTTCTTAAGTATATTAACTTGAATATGTTGCTGCCGACCATAATTTGAAATTTGCACGGATACATGTGTTTTACTTAATCAAGAAATAACTTTTCATGGTGCAAAGACAATTTACTTACAATAATGAAATTCTATAGAGGGCAACCTAACAGCCTTCTCTGACTTGTGTTTGTTAATTTTCATTGCTTTTTTGTTAGTATTTTAAGTCGCACTGACGCTGTTACAGTCTTATAACGGCTTGTCAGCTTTACTGGTGGAGGAATGCCTCGCATTGAAGTCTAAGAACAAGATAGGTCTGTAAATAGTCTAATCGTAGGATGACTCAGTCGAAACTGAATTGCAAACGCAAAAAGGGCAACTTCAACGGATTATGATGTTCTGAAACATCATGTATGGTTTTTAAATCTGACAGCTGAGTTAAGTTGAAGAATCGTTTGTACAAAATTATTATGCTTTCTAAGTTTTTAAAGTGAATTGTGAAGGTTGTTTTCACAAACAAAAACAATCACAAAAATGCAGGAAGGCAACAAACGATTTAAGATATGAAAACAATAGAAAATCATGCATTAGCGCTGACCTACTTCTGACTCCGGCAAAACGATGTTATACAAACAAGCGATAAAATTAAAGAAATTATAGTTCGCTTGTGGAATTCGTTAAATACCCTACAATATAAATATTTGTATCATGGAACTAAAACACCCGGCCAATGGGTCTATAGGTCACTGTCGAATTGCATGTAGTACCTTTATACAGCAATAATAAAATCAACTTCAACTTTAAATGAACTTTGTATGTAAAACATATACATCTTATATATTTTGAATTAAAGTTAAAGTCACTTATAGGCCCACTGGGCCGGGTACCTATAAAATGTATGTATAAATTGTTGAAAATAACTTGTAAATGTACAATGTGACTATAATTAACCAATTTCTTATCTTATCTTATCTTATCTTACCTTATACACTGTTTTCTTTATCACGCAAGAATTCATATTTAAATGAACAAAAGTTGATGATACACATATATTACATAGTTTTTTTTTTCTTTGGAATTTTCTTTGAGGATATAAAGCTTTGCCTAAATATAATCACTTTCACAATGTATTTTTCTTTTGTTTTTTTTACGAGGGAGATTTTTCTATACATGTAATGTGTAGTGTATCACGGCACAAAAACACTTGCAAGATTCGTTGATGTAGATATGCCTGAATAGTTCTATTCAATACCTTTCTAAGAGATTAAACACGAGCCCTCAACTAAATACAGTCTCAAAGTTATCGCAATTTTTATAAAGCTAGTCGTTAACAGCTGCTGTTAAAAGGTTCAAATTTTGAACAGTACTGTAATGAATCGCCTTTTATTTCATCGGGTTTCCAGAACTATGTGCGCAATAAGATTGGTCACTGTCATTTAAGTAAACCAGTTCAATACTTTACAAAATATATGAAGATATAAATTAATTAACTAATTAAATAAATAAATAAAAACAGCAACAAAACCTTTCGAGTCCAACATGTTCTACAAAAAAAGTTGACACGGGGATTGGGAAGAATTACTTTTATTTTATGCTTTTCAGTGGATTACTGATTTATCCGTGAAAATTATATTTGATAATTTCACAGTGAAAATTATCAAAATATAATTTCACTTTTTTCAATGACGAAACTACTTTTTTAAGATTTTCCCCATGTGGTACCTCAATTTTATTTTTACTGACAATTCTGACAATGTCAGGCTGTAAAAAGAAATAACAAAGCTGAAATAGATAAATAACTTAAATGTCAAAAGTAATAAAGAGAGAAAACTTACTTCTATTTATTCAAATTCCAACCACCAAATTTCGTCTGTAAATTTTTTTGTTTCGTTTTTACAGTCTGAAAAATACATTCCTTCCCCATGCAAAACTGCTCTTGATGACATTTGGGCATATTAAAGTATCCTACGAGCAATAACTGCTGTATGCTTTATGAAAAATTGAAAAGCATTGACAGCCATCACTCGTAGAATAAATAAAACAACCCAGCGTTCCTTTGCAAGCTTCCAAGTTTTCCATTTTCCTAGCTCCTTTTCTGAATGTTTCACATCTGTCATCACTTATTTTTTGTCTGTTACAATCCTCAAATAAGTTTTCTTTCTTTTAAAAAGGTGTATGACTAACAAATCCAAATTATATCCCTCTGAATCTTACACAATTATTTTCCTCCCATGAAATACACAACTTTAAAAAATGGCTGCCGCTTACATTTTACAAAGCCAGGTCTAATATAAATTCGCAGTAAGTAACAGAAATATGGATGGATGGTTGGACTTTTTCTCCTACAAGAATTGTTTGTTTTTATTATTAAAACAAGCAATCATTCATATCTTTTTAATAAAATGAATAAATATCACCGTCATTTAACCTTGATTGACGGACTTATCTTTCAGCTCAAGACTTCTTGTTTTTAATGAGAAATTCCGTCTAAATGGGGCTCTCAATGGGGGAAACAGGTTTTAATATTAACGTTAAAATTGTGGAAATTTCGTTTTAACTTGTTTTTAAGCATAACATAAAAAGAAAATTTGTCTGTTTGTTGTGTAAGATGTAATTTTATTTCATCTCGTGAACTTTAAAAACAGTATTCTCACTCGTGGCTACGCCACTCGTGAGAATACTGTTTTTAAAGCCCACTCGATGAAATAAAGTTTCATCTTACACACAAACAAACAAATATCCTCTATATCCTGTATACTTTTTCTAACGCAGACGATAAAAAAATTTTTGCCTTTCCAGGAAAAAGATTATCCTCATATCTGTATAGTGATAAAGTCACTGCGAGGGTGGCCCAGAATGTTTTATAGAATTTGGTACAAATGATAACTTGTACATATTATTGAAAGCTTTACTTCTGAAATACTTAAAAAGTTCCGAACAATATTGGTGAGCGCATGGATTCAACGATACATGAAAAAATGGTTTGTTTAAGTTCTTAACTATAAATCGACAGTGTTAATAGATTATTACACTAACAACAAACATAGCTTTCTACCAGTGCTTTTAGTAGTTTGATTAAACAAGCTTTTTAAACCAATTCTTTAAAAAAAGTAGTATATTATGATAGACTAATGTAAAACTTTACGTGCTAGAGACCTTTTTAAGCAGCATACTTTATGATATGTGCGTATTATCATGAAAAGTTTGGAAATGTATAAAGCCGTAAATATTTTAGACAAACAAAGAAAGTAATTTACACATTTCAATCGTTAGTTTAAATTAACGTTTACAAAAACATGTCAAAATATGCATAACAAAGCCCTTTCTGCATAAGTAACGAAGTAGAAATATAGTGATTATATATACAATAAAAATATCAGACTGAATACTTAGATTGTAAATATATTTAATTTCCTTAACGTCTTAATATATATTTTTCAAGTTTGACTTTCTTGAAATTATTTGGCTTATCTGGGAGCATTTTGCTTTAAATTGATATACTATTGAATATTGTAAGATATGTAAATATCATCAGTTATAAATAAACAACTGTAAAAACATATTTTTCCCGCTCTGTTGGTAAACAGAGAGAAAAGGAAACACCGCCAATAAAGGACAAAGATAATAAATACACAACCAATTACTTTCAGTAATTCATGTATAAATCATTTACATCCCTATGACAAACAAGTATCGCCATCAGGATCATGTGAATGTTCGAGCACCCAATGTGTAAAAGAGTTCATTCAAATGTTAAAGGATTCAAGTATAAATAATTTTCATTAATAATCTTGTAAATAGATAAAAGATATCCAACTGTTTTTTCTCTCTATAAGTGTGAAGATATTCAACATCACAGAATCGCTTGTACGTCACATGCCGCATTGTTTATCCTGTGTTTACTTTTGAAATATAAGCAAAATATTAAATTGGGAAAATGGCACTACCATTTAAACAGGTACTGGTTTTCCTTTGTTCATTCTTATCTTGACTTTCAGAAGCATGTTGACGGGGAATATTTGTATCTTGTACGCTATTTGCTTTCGATATGGCTTTGTTTTGTATAATATGTGTCAGGAAATAACCACGAGCCAAAGAATTATTTCAACGATACAAATAGCGTGTCTACAAATCAGAATATAATAGCAACACGTTTTGATACATTTAATTTGTAATTTCAAGATAAATGATATGTTTGGAAGAAATAGTAAATGTCGAAGAAAGAAAAGAGCTCTATTAAGACTTACTGAAGAGAGAAAAAGAAAGTGTTTCAGTTTATCTTTATTCATCAAAACAAACTTTCAGGCAATAACTCTATCTTTTGGAGAAGACAGGGACACAGAATTGAGAAACAATTTGAAACCACTGTGAAAATGCTGGACAATACAAAACATACTAAAAAAGCTGAGACAATGCATAATAATTGTTTCCAAAAAATGCTTGAAAAGAAATTAGCGTGAATAAGGATAACTACATAAAAATTGACATCAATGAAGAATATGTGTCTCTAATTCGGAAAATGTTAAACTACTGAGGAATAAAACATGAAAAGACATTACAACACTTGACATAAGTAGCTATGTTCAGTGCGATTATCGGGACGTTTATATCTTGCGTATACTTTATCGTCACCTTAGTTCAAATCGTCCCTTTATGGCTAATGATTAAATGTAAACGGATACCATTCAAAATAAAATGTACAAACATAAGTTTTCTTGCCAGCGACTTAGTAATTTCATTATGTATAGGGATAAATCAGCTTGCAATGTTCGCCTCTCCAAGTATCTCTGTACATGCTGTAAGAATAACGATAATTCGGACTTGCCAAACGGTGTATTGGGCAACGTTAACCCATATAGCTGCAGATAGAGCAGTGTCAGTCATCTCACCATTACGTTACAATTACTTACTTACAAACAAACACGTCAAAATATGGACACTTCTCAACTGGACAATACCTATCATTATGACTTGTTTGTCATGGACTTACATCTTGATAAACGGAGAACACTCATGCGAGTTAAACAACTTTCTGCTGTGCGCTTACGCAGTACAACTGTCACAGTTAGTTCTCTCTGTTATTTTCTGTCTCATGTTTATTTCGGCACAAGTTTCAACCGTTGTCCTTCTTCACAAGAACAGAAAGAAACGCCACCGACAAAGTGGTAAACTCATATCAAGGTTTACTCAAGTAGTTTTGAAATTATCAACCTTGAATTTTTGTCTTCATTTGCCTTTCTTTATTTACGAATTTCTTTCGTTGACTGATTCTATTGGATCGGTGGAAACCAAATGGCGACGAATCATACAGTTATTTGGATTACTATGTCACACTACAGGCTCTATTTTAACATGCAGATTCTGTATTTGGAACGTTAAAGAATGCCGTTTTAATTTCATCAACAAGTTTCTATCGTGGAATGAAAGATACAGGCGGATGGCCAATGAATACAGATGTGAAATCTATAAAATTTCATATGTTTATAGAAATAACTGTTTATATGAAAACCACTCTTGAAAGAAAACTTGGTGTTATATCAAATATATTTGTAATTATAAGACAGTTGTACTATTTACGGATGGTACCCACGTTTTTTGTTAATTTTGTTTGTTGTTGTTATTTGATTTGTTTTTGTTTAGTTTGTTTGTATGTGGCTGGATTAATTAATGGATGAAAAGGATTTGTCTTTTGGGAAATAACTTTTTTATATTTGCAATCTTTTAGAAATCCACTTTAAAGTTTAAAATCTAAGATGGTACAATCGTTCATTAAATTCATAGACGATGTTTTGTTAAGTAGCTGATATATTTTTTTTTTGAACCAAAAACCCCTCCATAATATACCACTATGCTGATTTTCGATAAATAATTCATATTTAGAAAGAAAGTTTCATTTACCTTAATTGTTAGTTGTTTAGATTTTTTGTTTTGACATTCTGAAACACTTGTAAGACTCAAACATGTCAGAATTATGGAAAAGGAGGTTTATCCCTTTTGAAGCACCGAAAAGCAACAATTATTGATATGAATTTTGCAGAGCCCGGGGTTTGACCCGGGGTCGTTCTGTTAATTTTAACCACAACATTGTTCAGTTTTTGTTAATAAAATATATTTAAAACACACGAAAATTAGTTATTATTCTTACATTTTTGTAAACAATTAGAATGTATTTATTGTTTCATGTTGCGATCATTCTCTATAAGGGGTAGGACATCTGTCTAATTACTATGGGATTTGATCAACATGGAAACAAACTTATTTTTATAATGAAATATTGCGTATAATGACATGTTATTTCTTATCCGACTTCAAGTTGCGGGTTTGCTTTATATTGTCGTACACAAAAATCAAATTGCCAATACACAGTGCTAAGTGTTTTGTCACCAGCACTTGCGACATAGGACAGGTACGTGCTGTCTTCTTTTTAGGATAATTACTGTCATTAATGGCGAAAGGTTAAGACAAAGGTCATGGTTTGATTTCAAATAAATAAATACATATAACATGGCGTTTAGGAAACTGTCTTATTAACACGATATCTGTCACTAAAGATTGGTATCATTTTCTACCATAAACTGCTCACGTGCAATCCTAACGTTACTGTAGCATTTAAAGTGGACAAAGTATGGAAGGATGTTATGGTACGTGAGTCTATAATACTAAATGACGGCTGGAAAGTCTACCTCTTTTTCATATTGTCCTGGGTTACTACATAAAAAAAACAAGCAGCGTTGCTCACAGAAACTTGCATACATATTCTTCTAAATTTGTCGGCATCGTTCGAAGAGCACAATGTCACCTAGAGCATCCCACATAGCTTTTGTTCCATTGTACTCTTATAAAACAATATGAAGTAAAACTTACTCAATTACAAAGGGTATCCTGCAATTTAGTTTTAACTCCATAGTGCATCTATTTGAACTTATTGTTGAATAAGAGCGTACACAAAATAGTATTACACTCACATACATATTTATTTAGATATTCTATACAATAAATTATTTAAATATTCTAAACAATAAATGCATTGTTTATGTCCACGATCTCAAACATTTGAATTATAAGAATTTGTGGTGTGTATAAGACTTTTGATTTTTTTTTTCTTCCTATTTTGCATTCATTGAACGCCGTCTTTCTTTGTTGATCTTGTTTATCATATGAGAGAAGTATTTGGAGAGAGAATAATCTTGTATATGTATTTGTCAACGAGTTGTATTATTGTAGTTATATAAAAAACAAGAATGTATAAGAAAACCGTTTAGGTATTTTAATCGGAAATTCTTGCTATTGAAAAAAAAACTGTTCTGATTTTGGCAGTAAATCGGAGGAGTTCGTCGGTTATGATAAACAACAGTGGTTTAAATATAGAAAAAACAATTATACAAGTGTTATTTGTTTGTTTTCTTTTTTTCTCTTTTTTTTTCTTTCTTTTTTTATGGTTAGGCAAAACTGAACGATAAACCTTATTCTTTATGATAAAAAATGATAGAAAAATGTTAAAATTAAAAGAACAATTTATCATTGAAGGCAGAAATTAATATTTTTTTATAAATAAATAACGAACTTAAAAACAAACTTAATAATCATTAATTGCATATTATGCATATAAAATAAGTTGTTATTTTGTATAATACTTTTCTAGATATCTGTTATACTATTGTATAAATTATTTTTTATTGTCCGAACAGACATTTAACAGTTTAAAATAATTGCATTTTATGGAAAACAACGATTCTCTTTCATCGTTTATAATTCGTAAATAATGAGCTAGACGTTATAAAACTTCACACATTTATGGATTTAATAAGTGCTGTGCATAGACATAGTTGCTACATAATGGCTTTTTGTTAAAACACAACTTTAATAGTTTTGGAATAAAGAAACTGTTAATAACAAAATTGTCATACAAAATGAAATTAATTGTTTAAATAACAGCAAATACTGTTATGAAAGCACTTGTCAAAATGTAAAAAGCTCGATGATGTATTTATACATCCCTCTTTTGAATATTTCATTGTTCAATTTAAAAGCAGCGGGCGCTAAGTGCATTGTAGGAGTTGTAAAATGTTGTCCCGTGCTTTATTTTAGTGCTGGTAAATTTTTCTGGTCCTTCGGTACGGTATCATTGATTCAAGGACATAAAGTGTTGATGGAGTACCGCTTAATAACGCGTCAGGGGCGTGAGGGCTGTTTAGCTTTTCTGTCATCCCTCATGAACAGTCTCTATCAAACCGATTATATTCGCATTATCAAATCAATAATTTATATAAAATAATATTTTATCCTGGAGAGAGAAAGAACAGAGAACTTGTTGGAATTATGTTTGCTTTTATTTCGAGTGTTTATCTATCCTTCTGTCACAGTTATAAAAAGTAACTGTACATAAATGTCCTCCAAAACAATTCAAGGGGTTTCGTAAGCTTGGTATACTGTGGTTAGCTTTTACAAGAACGGATACTCTGCAAATTATCTCTTCCAAATCAGCTGGGTTTAATCAGGAACGATATTGATAAAAACATACCTGATTCGGACAAAAAAAAATTTTTTTGAATCATTAATGTCACGTGGTATCGCCACCTGAATTTGGTTAAATGCAAATATTTTGACTGATGACCCGAGCTGATGCTATTTTTGTTTTTCTTAAGACCCTAGATTGATACATATGATATGAACCGATAACAAGTTTATTGCATAATTTATTCAAAGTGTAACACTGAATATTAAAACAACAAACACACAAAACGGCTTTTGAGCATGATCAGTTCAAATGATACAATTATTATTAACAAAGCCCAAATATCCCAAATCATTGGGATTTTAAAGCAAAGAAAACATTTTGGTATGTATTGAATACTTATGCAAAGGGAATATGAGGAGAGGAATAATCATTGCAAAAAGGACAAGTAACATTATCAAAATATAGAACATCGTCACATTTATAAGCTGTTTAAAAAAGAACACAATATCAAGGAACTCTACTGAGGTCCAAAGCATAAAAAAATCATAAATTTATGCTTTTATTCTTATGTAGCTCAATTTCAAACGAAGAAGATATGCAAATGATATAAACATGTTATAAGAATTAAATTGCAAGCACAACTGTATGTGATTCTTAGCTCGATTTGATTAAGAACGTTGGAACTCTTTTGATTTCTAGGGTATAATTATTCTGGAAAATAAGAACCAAGCAAATGATTTAAAGGTTGGCACAAAAGTAATTTGTTCAGAAGAACATCAAATGTTACGAACAAAATCCTGTATCGTGATATCGAAAGACTTCTGTGGATTTCCTTTAAAATTCCAAGCGTTTCTGTGATAATTGACTGTTTAATAAAAATGCCTTGTTTCTAATTTGCCACAAAGATTTTCGAATTAAGTGAAATATCTCAAATGATATCAGTTAATCGTGTTGGCAAAACAAAATTATATTAACTTTTTGTCTGAAAAATCAGTAAACAGTCATCAATGCTTTGAGTAAAATTATTGATAATGCTAGCATTTCATGAAATTGAATTTATAAAATTGATTTCAGATTGAAATATGAACTTTTTTTCAAAGAATAATCTATCAGTAGGATATTTGTTATTATATACATTTGTGTTGTTTTTGTTGTTTGATTGTTTTTCTATACTTTATGCTTTGATATAGACCCGAACTTGTCATTTGCAAAAAAGTATTGAAATTGAGTACAAGTCATTTAACATATAAGCTGTGCAATTAAAAAGTCACTTCAGTTTACAGTTTTTGTCTCTGTTTTATTTCAGCCGATTAAAGCATAATTTTGGTCATATCCGACCGTTGACACACCTAACCGGCTTTCCTGGATTATCAGCAATCAATAACTAATTTTCCATAAGTTACCAACTTCCAATCACAAATTATTTCTGAGTTAGCGATGAGAGACAAACGACCAGTCGACTCACTTGGCTAAGAGAGCGTGTTTCTTACGAAAGGAACACTAATCTCTGATGCATCTAACTGAACCAACTTTTGTACACAAATGCGCTGTAAATGACATTTGCTAAAGTAATACAAATAATGATCATCCAGAAATAAATTGTATCGAGAACTTCCGCCACCTCGTGTCCAGTTATTTCAGCAGATTGTGGTTCATTACATACTTCTTCCTTTTGACCATCACTAATATCCGTACCCTCAACAGGCAATATCGATACAACTGAATCTACAGAAACCATTTTACAATTTTTCACAGGAACCATTTTACTATTGTTTTTGCTTTTCTGTCTCCTTTTTGTAATCATCCTCAGAAGAAAGTTTGGCACATATCTATGAGCCACAGATTTACTTGCACAATTAACAATAAATATGCTCCATAAAACGCCAACCGTGTTGATGATATTAACCGAAAGCAGTTGATACGAAATCATCGGCATTTTTAATGAATTTCTAGGTATTGTCTCTGTTAATGATGTTGCTGCAAAAACTAATGCTAAATATAGCGTTATTGCAAACGTTGTCCTTTCACCGGATTCAGGGCGAACAAAGCAAGTTGCAATATTCAGAAATAACATAAACATGATCGGTGTAAGTGAATTTATCATTTCAAATTTGGACCTTCTTTTTAACAAAAACGATGACTGATACATTGGTATAGCAACACTGTCTATGTTTTTCTCTTTTACCAGCATTACATTTGTATCTGTACTTATAACTTCCCATTCACCATTTTCTTTGAAATCTCTAAAATGAATATCGGGTGAAGGAGAAGATATCATAAGTTCTGTAGAGTCATGATTAGACACGATGAACTGGAAATAACACGAGTGCATATCATAAGGATAAAATGTTGTGTCAACAATACATTTCGTCTTGTAACTGCCTGCAGCAATGACCATTACTATCCCTTGGTAAGTGGCCCACGCGGGATAGAAGCCGCTCCCATAAATTGAAGTGTCCTCATTTGCCGGTCCGTCTGTTAAGGAAATCTCTGGTTTCCAATACTTATCTTTGGGCAACTGTATTTTTTCTCTACCTCCAAAAAGAGCAGGGTCCCAAGTCAACATTTCATCAGTCCATTTTATTTCGAAGTATCCAGTTATAAGAAGCTCTCCTGACGAGATGTCTAGATTCTCGATGCTTTTTACATACTGTGTAAAGTTTACCTACAACAGGTCACGGAAAAATAATTTTGAATTTGTTATTCTGTAGCTGATAATACATACGATAAACATATTTAAGATATCAATGCAAAGATAAACTGCCAACATAACTTACATTGTAAAAATATATTTAAATTTTGCTCTCGGATTTATAGAATTTTCTCATATACTTCTTTTTTTATTTCTATAGAATTTATGAATGAACTGTGTATTTTCAATATCAGTCGCCGACTTGGTTAAATCAAAAGAAAATTGTAAAGAATTAAGATATTTCTTTCATGAAAATAGATCGGACATTTTTAAACTTTATATTTCGCATATACACGGCATTTACTCTCAGGAAAATTATTTCAAACTGGACAAAACGTATAAAAAACCTTTACAAAATAAACTTACACCGGAATTAAGAATATTTTGGGTTTCTTCCCCAGCAAAAATAAAATTATACAATCTTATACAGTTACAGCTTCGAATGGTGAATTTTGTATTGTGACCGGTAGTGTACCGTAAAGCTACAACCGGGGGATTAGCTTGGAAAGCCCCACATTTGCCGAGTTCCGGATAACCAGATGACTTTTGTTATGTTTTTCAAGTTATCATACCGTTCATTGTATATATTTTTATTATGTTTATTTAATAATTTGATTCTAAGTGTTTATAACATAAATAAAAATAATTCGTACACCTTAAATTTAGCTTTTTAATAGACTTGTCATAAGTGTGTTGAACATATATCTACACGTAGAGACAAAGCCGTCAACTTTTTTAAAAAAAATTAAGACCAGACCAAAGACCACGACGATAAACACCTAGAAGAATTACTAGAGTCACAAAGCACTTTCAAAGACCTTATTAAAAAGTAGTTTATGTTGCATAGGGGGGAATAATAAAGCAATGAGAAAAGAAAAATAACACACAAAATGTAATATAATTACCTGAATTACGTGACTTTGGTTTTCTAAAGGTCTAAGATCTTTGTTATATCTTGTCTCATTGAAAAGATGTCCTAGCAAAGAGTCCATTTCAGTGTATGTTTGTCCAAGCGATGTCTCAAGAGCTTTTAATATTATCATAAACAATGTTATTTTATCCATAATTAACATGTAGTGATAAGTTTATATCTAGGGTTGCATAATCTACTGCTTAAAAAATCCTTAATTTAATTAATTTTTACAAATCATAAGCGCTATTATACTAAATCCAATGACACGTTTATGAGAACATTTTTCTAGAACTAATTTCATCTGTATTGCATACTGGTGACGAACAACCCAGAATTAATTATTGATTGTAGTAACTACCATTGTACCTGTTTCACCATTCAAATCACATGAGTCAATATAAAATAGTAGTGTAAGCTACTGATATTGCCTTGTTTTATATTTCGTAGAAGTTCATGAGTAAAGTAATTTATGTTGTTAAGATTGGCTGATAGAAAAGTCTGAAAAGCCTATATAACAGTTAACACGATACTTTCCAAAGTACAGATGCTCTACGAAAGTGTTCCTGTGAGAAACAAGAATGCGTTGACTTTTTTGGACTTTCACATTTTAATATAATGTTTTACATGTAAGGGTACGAACAGTACAACTGCAAGTTATGTATATAAAAGGAATAAAATTGTTCCACGCCAAAATAAAGTTCGGTGGGCATTTAGTTTTGCAGCATCTTTCTGTCCATTAGTCCTTCCGTCCGTCAACACTTTGTGTGTGTCCGGTCAATAACTTTGACATTTATGGATAGATTTTGAAATATTTTCATCACTATGTAACACATAAATCCAAGTCTGTAGCTCAAAGATCTAGGCCGTACTTTATAAAAAGCAATAACGTTTGTGACCGGTTAATAATTTTGCCATTCCCGCATTTTAAAATAACTAAGAATAACTTGGCATACACAATATTTGTACTTGATGCAAGAATAAATTCTCCAGCTTTAAGGTTAAGGTCAGAATCAAGATTAAAATGTGAAAAGTATACCAGATATTTACTTGGATGTCGGAATAGTATATTTATGGTTGGGACTGGTTTTTGTGACTTTCTCTCCCTCATTTGACTTAAACTACAATGTGCCATAACGACGATTACTGAAATATGATGAGCCATCCTTGGGCTTATGGTTTTCTTCCGAAACATCAAATAAAATCGTATTTATGCATTTATATATTTATCTAAACAAATGTGTTTAATAAGAAGTCATTTTCTTCTTTTCTTAGAGAAATTTCTTAAAGTAAAAACAATATATATCGTATGCGTTGTTATTTAGTAAGAAGTTGTTTTCATATGGTACTTTAGTAACACTCGTTAAAACCATAAAATATTTCGTCACATTAATGGATAAATGAATAGCTGTCTTTTACTTGAAAAACAGTTCATCAGAAGCATCTTTCTGAAATAAGGTGAAGATCTGCTTCAAGACTTTTCACTTGTCTATAATTTATATTACATAAGTATGGTAGGTATGCACATATAGTTTAGTATCTTTAGTTTACGTGATTACATTTTTGATGAGTATAGAACAAATATCTCTTTGTGGTTAATATTGTGAAGTATCTGATGTAATAATTACCTGTCGTTTTTATTGTCTGTTCAATTGATAGCTTACCAATTTTTATTTGTTAAATTTCTTAATTAAAACATACTCTTGTTTAAGGTAAAATTAAATGTTTTTTACACAAGTCGGTTGTTGCTGTTTTTTAATTGTGCTTGCGCAATAAGTACATTCATTTCTTTTTCAAGCACATGCGCTTATTCTATTTATTTCTATAGTGATATCAATTTATAACTCATTCCATGCCAGTTGTTAATTGTTGGAATAAAGTACTCTTGAGAATTGCTTTTTGTATATTCACAAAGGAAATACCAGGACCATTAAATTCTGATTTTAGAGGCTTGATTGAATGGACTGAAAACAAAGCCATAATTATCGAACGTTTAATCTAAAATACCTAACAATACGATAAATTCAATACAAGTGTAGAACATTTTATAACATCAATTTTGAGATATGGGGATTCATCAGTTACAGTGAAAATTAAGTAATAAGTAAACATTGCAGATATAGTTTCATTAGATCTGCTAATGAACAATAGTGCTAAATGTATTACTAAATGTACTACAGCCATAATCACTCAGCATCGGTTATAGAGCGACTTGATTATTTTATTGAATTCAAGTATCTCGAAGGACGAAACACATGCACAGGAGAATAAAGCTATTTCAAAATATATGTTTTTTTTATTGATGAACATAAAACAATTTGAAAGCTTTTTAAAAACAATCCTCAATAAATACAAATACGAACTCTGTTTGAAATATCATTTTGGACTGATCGAAAAGAAAATCTTTCTCCGTCATTTTTATTATTAACCTGTTTTATAAATCTGATTGAAATTGAATATTGTGTTAAATATTGTGCTTTCGTTATTTATTCATTTATTCAGTATTAGTATCTTTGCAGTTAAAGACTTTAACATTTCAATCATTATATATCATACCGCCGGAATTTAATACTCAGCGGTTTGACAATATTTTCCATTATATTTTTATTCGTACCTAATAAACATTACCATAAACTATAATTTGTCACCTTGTGAGATTTAAATGCTGAATATAAACGGAAGATGGAGGAAGAATCAAAACAATCACTGAAAATGGCACAGTTCACAAAACTGTTCAATATACTCAACCTAAATTATTAAAGGCCGAAAAGGAAAGCTGTATACAGAATATGACGAACACATACAGCGTATGAGGCATGCACTTGGAAAAGAGAGGAAAGAATAGGACACGGACAGAAAGAATCTCATTAAAGTCCTTAGTGTTGATTAACAAAGTTTTGATTTGCTCTTAAATTAATGGTAGTTGAATCTATTACAAGATGAAACTACACCATTTTCGACTTTACCCTTAGGAAATGTTGCCTGCTTTTTATTTTTGTCTTTTCAAGTCTTATCTGTGATACGCAGGCTTCATAACCTCTGATCCCCTTTCCAAATTCCATTTTATTTAGTTCCGCCCATTGTTTTCTCGTTTAGGGCACACGCTTTTTATTACTTGGGGACCATACGCCGCTTTTCATGTAATGGCACGGTAGTGTCACGTTGAAGGTTCCATGATAACCGCCGTATGAAAACATCTGCGGATGTTTCTAAATTCAAAATTTTACTATTTCATGTTTAAATGTTGAATTCTGCTTAAGCCGGTGCTAGGGGGCGTGGACGGTAACTTGCACTTTCCAGTACCGTCCATGAACAGGCTCAATCAAACCGAGCCTGCAACATTTTCAATTTTGCCGTGTTTGGCTTTCTTTAGGGATTCTGTATTTATCTATTTTATGATCACATCCGTGTTATTTGTGCCGTGTGGCGGCTGTAAAAAGTCTCCCCGTACATTTAATCAATGATGTTATATTTCCGATCCTTAAAGATCGTTCAGCGCGACATTATTGTTGTGCTTGTGGTATTTTTAGTTTTAACTTTTCGGCTTTTTCTAGTTTGGTGGTTCCAATATTCCTACTGGAATAATGTTGAATCCCCCTTAGGATATGTTGCCTGCTTTTTATTTTTGTCTTTTGACGTCTTATCTGTGATACTTAGGCTTCATAACCTCTGATCCCCTTTCCAAATTCCATTTTATTTAGTTCCGCCCATTGCCTTCTCGTTTAGGGCACACGCTTTTTATTACTTGGGGACCATACGCCGCTTTTCATGGAATGGCACGGTAGTGTCACGTTGAAGGTTCCATGATAACTGCCGTATGAAAACATCTGCGGATGTTTCTAAATTCAAAATTTTACCATTTCATGTTTAAATGTTGAATTCTGCTTAAGGGGGCGTGGACGGTAACTTGCACTTTCCAGTACCGTCCATGAACAGGCTCAATCAAACCGAGCCTGCAACATTTTCAATTTTGCCGTGTTGGGCTTTCTTTAGGGAATCCGTATTTATCTATTTTGCAACCCGCAACGTTATAATGAGTGTGACGGAGAGTTAACAGCAAATGTATTTAAATCATATCTACAGGATCACTTATCTACTACAGACAAAAATGCCTACAAAAGGACATTCCCAAATGGAATGTGATTTTGTTCATTGTGTCATTAAAAAGCATAAAAAACAGCCGACAAATACAGTCGAGACTGTTTTAAGAGACATACTTTCGGAAACAAGAAAAAAAGGTCACATATGACAGGGAGTCTCTTAAAACAGTCTTGCCAAATTTGCCAACATTGGTTTAAAAATGTACATGGATATGTACATGTATAGCTAAGTATTGACTTATTTCATTGAAATACATACATGGTATTAAGATAAAAGTGATAATTGGCTTTAAACTATTTCTTTTATTGCATTTAAAAAGATAAAACATTAAAAATACAGTACAATGTTATTTGATAAACAATAAAACCATTGAAAACATTAAAATGTTACCTGTTTACTTTAAGATCATTAAAAAGGACAGTTAAAGGGAGTTAAAAAAATAAAATGTATCACTGGATAAAGTTCAGCTATCTATACACTAATAAAAATTATATTAAATGCATTGTCTCTTGGTAACACTAATTAAAAATCACATTAAATGCATTGTCTTTGAAAACACTAATTAAAATTCATATTAAACTCATTGTCTCTTGGTAACACTAATTAAAATTCATATTAAATGCATATCTTATGGTGACTTAAAATATTAAATTACACTGTTCTCTTTTCAAAGAAATCAGTAATCTGTGTTTGTTTCGGTTTGTTCAAGATCTCGTTGCACAGCTCATCATCAAATTTGACAATGTTATCAACCAGTGTCTGATTTCCTAAACTGACCGCAAAGGTTTTAAGTTTATTAACATAGTCACAAGCCTCAGAGTAAGTCGGTACATTTACTGATGAATCATTATCATTGTCATCACTGTCATCATCATCACCATCAATGCCGGCAGAGAAAGCACAATTTTCTTGCATAAATTGTGAAAGTAAAGTTTCAATTGGTGCATCCCAGTTTGAATTTTGTATTTCGCATGTTAACAATTCTTCATCAATTCTGGTGAGGTCTTTATAATCGCACCCAAAAAGCTCGTGTTACATTTGCATTACTGCTAACGGGACATCATCCTCATCATCCTCATCGTCACTGGCATCAACACCAGTAACAGAAAGAGCACTGCCCGAACTATTTGTATAATCACAATCAAAACTGAATCCAGCTTTTAAAAAACATTTTACAATTGTGCTTCCCTCGACTTCTGACCATGAATTGCTGAGCCAGTAAATTGCATCTAAGATTGTTATTTGTTTAAGAAGCTCACTGCCCTGCATAGCTGGATGGTGCTCCATACCGCGTATCATATGTTGTAACTGAAATGTACAAAGAAAAATGTGTTAAAACGCATGTTGATACCTTAAAAGTATGCTGCCTTACATAAAAGCAGATTAAATTTGACAATAAGACAAAAATAATTATCCACCTGACCTCAACACTAGCATTTATACATTAAAAGCAGATTTCTATTGCAAATCAAAAAAGGAAATTATTACATGCAGAATTAAAATTGATTTTCTAGCCTTCAAATAATGTGTGTGTGATTTTTCATGTCGGAAAAAACAACCTACCTGACGTTTTCTGAACTTGAGTTTTACTGTCTGGATTATCCCCTGATCCATTGGTTGTGTGACAGACGTTGTATTGGCCGGCAAAAACTTTAATATTACTCAAGTTGATCTTGGGGTGTGAAGGTGCGTTGTCGACAAATAGTAAAATGTTTCTGTTTTGACTTTTCATTTTTCTGTTTAGTGACTTCAGGAATTCTTCATAAATGTAACTGTTCATCCACGCTTTTTTATTAAAAAAGTAATCAACTGGCAAACTTTTCACGTCCATTCTACCAAAACACCTCGGGTTACGAGATTTACCAATAACAAGAGGCTTAATCTTCTCGCCGGTAAAACTAGAGCACAAAGCCACTGTTATTCGCTCCTTTGATCTTTTCCCTCCAGCGCAATCATCACCTTTTAATCGATAAGTCTTACGTCCACTGTCACGAAAAAATAAACCCGTTTCATCCATATTGAAAATATTTTCTGGTTTATAGTTTGCACATAATGTAGGTAATTTTTCTGTCCATTCAGAAATTGTTGACTGCTTTACATCGCCCCTCTCACCACTCATAGACCCAAATGAAATATTATGTCTCTTAATGAAACTCTCAAGCCAACCTTTCGAGGCCTTAAATGACGTATTTCCTTGTTTTGCTGCAAAATTGAGGGCCTGCTCCTGTATTAATGGCCCTGTGATGTTTACTCTCTTATTAACAGCATCTTTAAACCATTCATAAGTTAATGTGTTAACTTCCTCATTTCCTGTGAGATATCGACGTCTCTTTGTTTCACCAGGAACATTGTTTTCAAAGTCAGATAAAACTTCCAACTTCCTTTTGCGTAAATTTTGAATTTGCGTTTTACCAACACCGAAGTCCTGAGCAATTTTGTACGCTGGTTTACCCCGATCCAGCATTTCTAGGGCCTTAACACGCTGTTCAAGTGTTAAAACGATTCTTTTTTTGCTTTTTTCAGCCGCCATGTTTTGTAAACAAATTGAATCTCGTCACAAATAACATCGCGCGAGATAACGAAAGATAACTCTTTCGTGAATAAATTTTCTGGGGAGCGTCTCAAAGTCGGTAAAAACAGTCTGAAAAGCGGATCGGGACCCGGATTTCACAGTCGTTTGTCGCGTAAGACAGGGAGTCGCTTAATTCAGTCTAAATTAATAGTAAATTGCGTCGGGGGCAAAAAATAGCGTCGCATATGACAGGGAGTCGTCTAATTCAGGGGGTCGTTAAGGCTTTTGATTTAGGTCTGTTTCTTTCGCTTCATTTGTTTTTTCCTTTATTTTCTGTTGTTTTTTGTATGTTGTCTTGTTTCTTTTTACACATTCACAGAACTAGTACTAGTTAGTGCCATGATTCTGGTAATAAACCTGTCCTCTAAGTTGTAACTGATTCCTTCCCGATCCAATAAAGAACTCAATCAATAAACATTGTGCTGAAGTAGTATATTATAGGTTTTATTGTTTTACAACCACGCAAATATCAATAACCCTTGCCATATCAGATCATGCATTACTATGCTGAGTAATTAATGTTCCTTTTCAACAGGATAGTTTTTTTTTAATTTTGTTGTAAAATTCCATCAGCTACATTTTAGCATTTTGAACGCAACAGGTGGGAGAGAATGAAAGTGTATCATATAAAGTGCTGAATAGGAATAATTGCAATGGTGTAAAGTTTCGACAAAGTTTTATCTTAAACTGTATATAAGTTTTTTTTGTTTTTTTTTTTTAAAATAACACAACAAGATGCTTGTGTTATATGTTGGTATGTTAATTGCTTGTAATTTAGCGATAATGCTAGGACAAACATACGAGGAAATGAATGATTTAGTTGGACATCTATTCAATGACACAAAATACAACAAAATCCTGCGACCATTACAAAACCAATCAAATAAAGTACAGGTATGATATTATTGTCCTTTTTATAATTTATTAGCAAATTTTTAACATTCAAATGATTAAAACATTTTCTACAGTTTAAGAAAAAAATAATCCTTTCATAGAATTTTCTAAATTTTTTATATGATAAGTAAAATTTAATTGTTAATTCCATTATAGAAAGACAAACATATGTCGACGTGTTGGATTTTTGTAAAATGGCAGTTTCCATGGTAACCATATATATCAAAACAGTCAAAATAGCCATACTGTTATTTAGAAAAAAAAACAACATGTATATGACAGCTTAATACATATGGCAAGCACAATTTTACACAGAGATAACTTTATCTTATGATTCTGTATGAAACAAATGATAATCTGAATATATTTCTTTAAAATATGAGTTTTTTCAAGATTCTTAACTGAACAAAAAATGAGAAAAATAAACATGAATTCTGTAAATATTTAGCAATATCGAACAATATCTTTCATAGAATTTAAAAAAAAAATTATAAGTAAATTTAATGATGAATTCAAAAATAAAAAGAAAACTATATGTTGAAGAGTTGGATTTTTTATAAAATGGCAGTTTCCATAGTAACAGTAAATATCACAAAAGTATCAAAGTAGCCACACTGTTATAAAAATGTATTAGATAGCTTATGTCACACAACAAGCACAATTTTATACAAATATAACATTATCCAATAATTCTGTATGAACAAACAATAATCTTTATATATTTCTTTTAAAAATGAGTTTTTCACGCCTTTTAACTGAACGAAAAATGAGAACAATTAACATGAATTCTGTAAATAATTAAAAAATATCGAAACATTTTTTTCATTGAATATTCTACATTTTTGATATATCAAGTAACATTTTATGGTTAATTCAAAAATAAAATATATGTTGACTTGTAACAATATTTGTAAACGGGCAGTTTCAATGGTTACCGCATATCGTCACCTTGGCGCAAAAAGTACTGTTACTGACATTTTTGAAATTTTACAGGAGACACAAAAAACTGATTTGTTCATTTTGAGTAAACCCTTTTAATTCCAGACAATAATGTTAAAATATCATTAATAAGTATTATTAAATTGGTTTTAAACATTACAATTATTCATTTATGGATAAAAAGTAATTAGACATTCTTCTACACTTACATGACTTTTTGCACTGTGATTTTAAATGCAAAAAGTGATGTAAGTGCACTTACCATAGTTTTTGCACTAACTCTAATTTTAAGTACCGAAGTTACTGCATTGCATAGACATTGAAAGATGTTTATTATAAACAAATTAATTGAAAGGTTTGTTTAAAATAGGTCATTGTGGATTATGAACCACATTTAATACATTAAACATATGATAGGAAGTTTAAAAACTGAATATTTTAAAATTAATTTTAAACAGTAACAGTAAAATTCCAAAGCAGTGTTTTTTTTTAATTTGAAAGTAAATATAAGCATTAATCACAACAAAATTACATGAAAACTTCAGACTCACTTGATTAATTCTGTACATGAGCAATAATGAAAAGTGCAACATCCCTCACGCCCCCTAGCACCGACTTAAGCTGTACTCAATTTTCAACACTTAAAAGTACTGGAATCAATGATTACAGAGAACCAGAAAAACATAACAACACTGAAGTGAAATACAGGACAACTTATTAACCATGTTTTTTACTGTTGTCATTTTCTAATGGTACAGTTTATTTATGTATTTGTTATAAAAAGGGGCATTTGGAGATCTATATATCATAATCCTATGTCTCAATAATATCCAACCATCACAGGGACGTAGACTTTGAGATTTTGGATAAAACCACTTGGAATCTTGAACATTTTGGTTGGATGTAGTCGAGATTTTGGATGAACCTGCTAAGAATCCTAAACTTTTCTTATCCAACATATCCCTGTGAGATCCTTTTATATTATATCTCATGAACAGACTTTAATTTTTATATGTAATTTTGTTTTCATTACTTCTTCTTTTAAAAATTTTGATATATTGAATTCAAATTGTCTTATTTCCTGCCACCAAACTTTAAACATTGTACGCCATATCACTATCATGGTTTAATAGCTTTGATTTTATATAAAAATTCAGATTAATTTCTGTGACATAATGTGGTTTGGGTCTTTGAAAATTGAGATTTTCTGTTAATTAAAGTGTTTTACATGCACAACATAGAGATTGAACTGAGTCATTCTAATTTTTGATATGACCCCGTTCTATATGAATGAATGTATGGGAGTTGTAGCTGCACCACATTAGACTTAACATACTAGCAATTATGGTTTTGACCAATATATTATTGAAACAGATTACAATTGTCTTTGTCTGCCATGTTTTTATAGAAATTAAAATAGAAAAGATAAACCAATGTTAGCAACTGTTTCTTTCCAGGGCTATGAACAGTGAAATTGCAGTTACATTTTTATAATACAGTTGACTGTTGTCCTTATATAATGCAATAAGAATGTAAACCTTTTAAGCAAGTTCTATCTTTATTTTTATAATAAATAATTGAGTAAACAATTGAAAAAAAAATACTTAGAGCTGTCGTCCATAGAAATGATATTGATGTGCATCGTTGATAATTTTTTGTTGATCAGTACACATTTTAGAAAATCGATAATTTTGATTTAATAATTGAATGTCTAGAAATTATGAAAATTCAACCAAAACATAATTATGCAGAAGCATATTTCATGGCAGTGATGACAAAAAATTGTTAGCAAAAATCATGCAACGGGTATTTGTTTGAAACACTACTCTGGACACATTTATGAAAAGACCATGTTTTTACTGAAAGCATTTAAACAATTATGGAAAAGAATTAAGAGACAAGTAGTACGTAATTATCAATATATCTGTGTATCATTAAAAAAATTTCATCTTATATTTGTTTTCCACCGAATCAATGACAGCTCTTATTACTTGAATCATTTAAAAATATCAACAAAATTTGAATACTGAAATATTCCTAGCTATATTATTTGTTGTTAAATTAAAATAAAACATTTTCTTTAAATGTTAGTTTCCTTAAGTCGATTTATATATAAAAATTGTATTTTAGAAATAATTTTGCTATTTAATAATGCATTAGTGAAATATTTTAATGCAGTTACAATACTTTTTGCATCAAATTATTTTCAACTTATCTGTGTAAACATTGGCGCAAAAACTCATGTAAGTGTACTTACTGTAGTTTTTGCACCAACAAATTCTGAAGCTGCACTTACATTTTTTATTTTTATGCCAAAAAAGTCATTTTTTATCAAAATTCAGCTTCTAAACTTCAGAGACTGGTGAAAGTTTGTATTTCTAACCAAATAATGACAAAAAGTGATTTTCTCAAAAAATGTCAGTTACATTACTTTTTGCTCCAAGGTGACGATATGCCAACTGTCAAAATAACCACAATTTCCTAAGAAATATCATCGTTATACCAGATGCATATACAAAAAAAACACCTTTTGCAATATAAATTTCTATTTCTTTAGAAGTCATATGAAGTAAATGAAACTGAAAATGACTAACGGTATTTAACTACTGACTGCATCCTTCCTTCCATACTCCTTTTACTACCGATCATGTCTTGACCGCGTCCTCCCATACGCCTTCGTCTATTTGTTTAGACCTTTCATATCCCGGTGCCTAATGTTGTCTTAAAGGTGATAATTGATAACAAGAAACCGTCGGGTTATGATACGTGTCATGGCTTCCACTTGTTGAACATGTTTTCAATATTTCAAAATTATTGTGTTCATTGAGTATACCTGACGCACAATTGTGTAATTATACATTTACTTTTAGATTCTGGTCGTAAGTAACATTAAGCTATTAAAGGTAAATTATCAAGGCTGTCTAAATAAGATTCACCCAATTGGATGTCTGTTTATATCTAAACTGAATGGTATCATTTAAAGAAATTCAGATTTTGATAAAATCATTCAACAACAGTTTTAATTTTGTTTCCAGGTTAATTTTACTAAGTATCTCAAAAGTGTGGAATATTTTGACATCACAACAGGGGAGGCGCTTATATCCGCCTTCTTTGAAATCAGCTGGAAAGACGAATATCTAACATGGGACCCCTCTCGATATGGCGGAAAAGAAAGTATTCAATTACCCAAAGGTAAGTTCTGGAAACCGGAGTTTGAATTTATGAATGGACGCCGCAATGATGCGTTTTCAATTTTCAGTAATGGCGTATTTCCTGCTTGGGTTGAGTACAATGGAGACGTTATAATGGTTTTGGGAGGTACTTACGACACAAGATGCGACGTTGATGCCATGCTGTATCCATTAGATATCCATCACTGTAATATCAATATCATAGTATCTAATCATGGAGCAAACGATTTGATACTTCACTCGCCATCAAGTAACACTGATGACCTTGAAGAAAACGATGAATGGGTGATTGAAAGTTCAGATACAGCTGTAACTCTGATTCAAGAAAAAAGAATTGGAAAAGTTTTTGTTCCGATGGTTCGAATATCTTTGACTTTGAGGAGGAGACCGGCGTTCATACTCATTAACATAAATACGCCTTTAATGCTTATGTCATGTCTTAATATGGCGACATGTTACGTTAGACCTGATTCGGGAGAAAGACTGTCATTTGCGATTACATTATATTTATCATTAGTACTTTCTGCAACAGCAGCAATAGAGAAGATACCAAGTAATTCATTGCGTATGCCATGTATGTCATATGAAGTACTATTTATAAATCTATTCAATACAATTGGGGTGGCGTGGAGTATATTTATTGTTAACTTGGCAAGTATAAATGTAATTGATCAAAGGAAAATCCCGAGCCTAATTTTAAACATGGTTTTAAAAAGGAGGCAAAATAAAACATGTGTGTTAAATAAAATTGAATCTGATTGTGAAACGGAGCAGACAATGGAATCTATTAAAAACGGAGAGGTACAGAGTGTCAAGAATGATATTGGAAAAAATGCAGCAGATATTTCTAAAAATAAGTTTACATATGATATCAGCGGACGTGAAGTTGCTGATGTTGCTGATATTTTATTCTTTTGGTTACTTGCGCTTTCAAATACGTTTCTCAATGTCACTATTGTTTCCGTTATAATCGGCATCTGGGCACAATCATAGGTACATTTGTTCCAGATTGTGTTTGGTTCAGGAAGACTGGACAAGGCAAGCAACATACAAACATAAAACCAATAGGATTATTACAAATTAGAAGTAAAAAAAAAACATCGCTAGAAATGAAAATAAAGAAAAAAAAACATTGGTGTAAAAACTGCAATTAAATTCGTGAGAGATATAAATTAAATATATAAACTAACGATTTCGCAAATGTAATCTTGGTTTGACAACACTTTAAAGAGAACTTTCAGCTTTGATTTTTATTGAAAAAGAGAAAAGAAGTCCCGATTTCTTTATTTTTAAACAACTCAGACGATGTTTACAAATTATTTGTCTATTACGTCATGTTCATGCATATCTTAAATATATTTGTACACGTCATCTTATATGTATACATATGTAGCATTTTTTTTTAAATCCATACTCCACTTTCTTACCAGAAAAGATTTGGACTTGAGTTTATTACGGATAGAGACTTTAATGATATAACTACTGAAACTACAAACCGAACATTCAGTTTCATTTCACCTGTTAATGTTTGTGCCATTACTTATGAGGGGTCATTCCTTTCCAACAAGTTTATAGAAGTTACATTGCAACAAACACTAGAAATAGCTAATTGCATTATAACGTGTTCCTTATTTATTCGGTGAAGCAGTCAAGTCATATATGATTTTATAAAAAGCCGCATGATGTACTGCGGAATGAGACGATTTATTTTGGGAGTCCTCAATAAAATACAGGTACATAAAACATTCACGTACACCAACTTTACACTTCCAAACACTTTTTAAATTTCTTACTTTGTTGCAAAAATATTTTTATTTACATATTTATCAAACAGACAGACGACGTATTATTATCTCAATATATAAATAATAAAAATGTCTGATCTATGTTATAAGGGTAGTTTACGACCTAGAGTTAAAATACTGGAACCAGGTTAAAACTGAATACTAAGTAAAACACGTTGTCTCCATACTAAGAGGTACTTTTGCATTGGACAAAACGTATCTGTGTAGAACTGTTGCATTGCATTGTCATTTAACATCTGCATGTTTCTATATATCCATCTATTTACCTTTAGAAAATAAACAAACAATTTTGAAAGAAATTTGTTGTTGTTTCTTCTGAATTGTAGGGATAGTGCGGTGCCCGTAGGTCTGACTTCCAAAAATTGAAAGTGACATTATTGCCCATTGAGGGTATATAGTGAGTGAAAAGGTTAAATGCAAAATAAGTTTCCATTTTGTAATCATTCCTTTCAATTTTATAGTTCACTTCGCACGAACGATAAAAAAACACACATAGTCCAAGGATTGCTTGTTATATCCGTAAAGGTCAATTTATTAAAGTTGGGCAGGCAACCAAACTAATCAAAATAAAAAGCACACGTGTGACCTTGCCTGACTTCACCAACAAAAATATGTTTATTAACGGATAAAGTGAAAAATCAATTATATTATATACCAAATTTTACGTATTAAAATAATAATACAGTAATTTACCTTACACATTTCACTGCAATACTGTAGAAAAAGCGATATTGTCCTCCACATCTCTCGAACACAACACGAGATTTTCCTTTCCCCTTGAACGTACTAGAATTTCCGTGTCTTAACGCTTCTCCGCATCTGCATAGATCAGAACAGACACTGATTTCGTCAATGTAGCATTTTCTTCGGTCCTTCTTTGTCTATAGTACACAGCTGTGGAATTACAACATTATATTGCAGACAATTAACGATTAACGATTGCGTAAACCTCACATGTAAAGATACATTTTCCATTACGACAATCATAAGTTGATAAAAAACATGAGGTTATCAAGATTTTCAAATTGTTTATTATATAAATATTTATTTATTAAAAGGAATTATTAGTAGTATTAGTAAAAAACATGTGCTATAGTGACAAATAAAAAATCAGCTAAAATGACACTCGATCTTTTACAAAGATACAAAATCATGTGCATTTGTGCATATGTGCATTCTGCATTAAAAAACAACAACTTAGAAATGGGATATGTGAACAAATAAAACAATTGTTAACTTATTTGAGCATGAAAGTGCATATTTGTTTATTTTCCTTTTATTTGAACATCTCTTCATTGTTTTTCGCTTTGGTCAATTTTGCACAATAAATCAATCTTGTATGTTATACGTAAGTTATCGAATGACTCATGAAAATATTTGACATAATTCATGTTTACAATTTTACTTTTTGAATTTTATTGATCAACGCAGTTTTGTCATTGTCAATATACTAAGTTTTTTGTGGTCAAATTAATTCCGATGTATTACAATGTTCATATTAAATATACTACTTAACTTGTGCTAAGCACCATATGTTTGATTGCGAATCTTTTTTGGGATAATTTTATTAACGCCGTGCGAAAGGTTTTAAATGTTGATATACTGTTTTATCAATTCAACTGTAGGACAAATTTAACCCTATAAATTAGTTTTACACTAATTTTGTGCTAAAGAAGATGATAACCCCTCTTTGAAGATTTCAGAACATGCAGCGTGTTTTTCAAATTTGTTATTTTTTGTTTACAGTTTAAACTAAATAACTTGTGTGTGACCCGTGACTACCAATGACAGATTGACAGCGCCTGCTCATACTACCTATTAGGTTTCTAATCAATCTTACGGGTATGGCTGCCCATTCTTGGACAAACATGCTCCAGGATGGTTCTGGGTTGCAGTTTTGTCAGTTGAGCGAGCTGGCCAGTCATTGCACTTAATAGACTTCCGCTATAGGAAGTCCTTACCACCCTGGCCTTATGGGGGCGAGCATTTCGTCCATTAGAATGAACTAATCGCCGACTGCTCCAGCATACAACCTAATCTGCTTATGTCGTCTATGTATCGCTGACCTGTCAACGTGCCTCTATTTAGCATAACCAGGTTGGTTCGTCCATCCCAGCTGATGCCTCCCCACACCATAATTGACCCACCTCCGTAGTTGTCATGCTCAGCAATATTTGCAGCCTGAACCGTTCATCTTGTCTTCTCCAGACTCTAGCACGCCTATCTGTGAAGTCTAGGCAGAACATGGACTCATCAATGAACAGAACGTGTCTCCAGTGTTGCATGGTCCACTGTTTATGCTCCATGGTCCATTCCAAACGGCCTGGCAATGTCGACGCTTCAAGGGGATACGTATGCTAGGTCTTTTCGACCGCAACTTTCCTTCTTGCAGCCTTCTACGTACCATCTTCGTAGAAACACGGGCCCGCAGCATTAGCAAGGTCATTTCGAAGAGAAGATGCTGTCGAAAACCTTGCACGACATGCCTGCACGACCAAAAACCGACCCTGAGCTGCTGTTGTGACCCTTCGCGACCTCCAGCATGCCTCCTGGCGGGTGAACCATGAAGCCGATATCTCTCCCAGGTTCTGGTAATGACGGTGTGGTGAACACCAAGCGGCGCACCAACCTGGCGGAAGGTTGCCCCCTGCTGCACCATCCCTTCATCCCTCCATAACTTTGCTTTTCTCATATGCCACCTAATGTAAGCATTCGCCATATCAAAGTGACAGATGTAAGAATGTACGCCACTGAATGACAATAAGCCGGTAATGTCGCCGTATAACAAAAGACAGGTGATTGTTCACCCCATCAAAAATGAAAATATTGGGATGCATGTTTTCCATGCTACCTAGACGAGTTGTAACAGATTAGTCAACACGGATTCATGTCAGGGGACTACTAGTATCTCAAAACGTTGCTGAATCAGAAATTTCAAAAATTGGAAAGAAATCTGTTTTTTTTACTTGTGATAACATACAAATTAATATAATTTATGGTGCTTACCTAAAGTTGAGTAGTATATATTCAATAGGATAATCATGTTGATTTTTAAATTTCTTTTCTGTCTGTGTATGTTCCAGATTTATCCAATTTTTATGGGTTTTAATTTTTAAAATTTTGGGTTATTAAATGAAAAAATTAGTAATAATTTTACTTTTGTTTTTGCAAAACAGGGCGTTTTTTTTTATTTTTTTTAACTGGGTTTCCGTTTTTGAGCCCCATTACCTATTTAAATTTTTTTTAGATTTCTTATTTTTAACAACATTTACATTGCTTTTTGGCCTAGTAAAAATATGAAATAAAAGATGCAAAGAAATGATAGGATGAATATCAAAATCCAAAAGAATATTCTGTCAAGAACAGATGATAATTCGAGTCCACTTATTCCGTCCACATTATCATAATCTATAACCCGGTCCTCTTCTTTTTCTTCGTTCAAATCTTTGACCTTAATGTCTTGTACCTTAGTTTCTTGCTCAATAACAGGTTTAACCTTGTTTCTAATTTTAGACATCGAGATACGCTTATTTTTCATGACCATTTTTGTGAGAATAGCTGGCAGTTTTCGCTTTATAATAACTGTTTTGGCTAAATGTACGACAAATATGCTCCATGTAACACAGACTGCATTCATAATATTGACAATTAAAATGAAGAACGAAAGCACAGGCATTTTTAATGAATTGTTAGGAACTTTATCCATGAGTGACGTAGTTGTGACAACAAAAGCCAGATATAAAGTCACTACAACTGACAATCTTTCGCCAAAATCAGGCCGTACCCAACATGTCAGAATATTAAGGATACAAAATAGTAGAGACGGTGCCATACTGTTAATGAGTGCAGACAAAGGTCTTCTTTTCAAAGTGAAAGAGGCACGTAACATTGGGATCGTCAACTTTTCAATCTTTTCATCTTTTCCTTCATTAATATTTTCGGCAAAATTTTCTACTTCCCATTCGCCATTTTCTTCTAGATTTCTAGTA
Source organism: Ruditapes philippinarum (assembly GCF_026571515.1). Taxonomy (NCBI): domain Eukaryota; kingdom Metazoa; phylum Mollusca; class Bivalvia; order Venerida; family Veneridae; genus Ruditapes; species Ruditapes philippinarum. The sequence continues at coordinate 9,460 of NW_026857065.1, read as the reverse complement.
TCTAAGAGTTTAGTCGGAGAATTAAGAACTAATTCAGTGGCATCATGATTAGATACTATGAGGTAAAAACTACACTCGTGTGTGTCAAATGGATACAACGTTGAATCAATATTGCATCTTACCTTGAAGGTACAACCTGGTGTCATCAAAGCAGAGCCTTGGTAGCTTACCCAAGCTGGTGAAATTTTGCATTCTGTGATTGCAGAATTGTCGGCGGCTGCACTACTCCTTAACAAAACTTCTGGTTTCCAAACTTTTCCCTTGGGCAATGGAATTCTTTCCTTGCCATGGTGTACATAAGGGTCCCATGTAAGAAGTTCATCAGTCCATGTAATTTTAAAGAATTCATTAATATCCAGCTCTCCCGAAATTATGTCAAACGTTTCAATAGCTAAGAGGAATTAGGAGATATTGATCTGCAATAAATATAAGATTTTGTATTACTTAACCCTCTACGACTTCAACTACATATACTAATCGGGTTCTTTTTGTCCTTCTATTTACATGAAACAATTAAATTAAAAAGAATATAATTGAAATTGTTCGTACTTCACTTCTTTAGATAATGTTTATTATTTTAACTGCAAATTGACAATTTGATTTCACAAATCAAGTATAAATGTGTTTACTCACAATTACATATAATTCCATTTAAAAAAAGGTCCTCATTTGCAAACAAATATTTGTTTTATTATGCTCAACTTCAAAATTTACCTCAATTGCTGACTTTGGTTGTACAAGGGCCTTAGAAATTTGTTGTATCTGGATTCATTAAATAACTTGTCTACTAGATCGCTCATTTCTGTGTACAATTGTCCGTGTGCAATCCAAATCACAAAACTAAAGTGCAGACAGCGAATGATATAATTAGTGTTCATTTCTAACAATTTTTAATGTAAAAATCACATAAAAATGTTATAAATACTGAGTTGTAATAACGCTATAATCTTTAACTTAATACATACATGTACTTTACTTCAATCTCCATTATAAATGATTTATTATGACATTTTTGCAGGCTTTTATGATTTGCAAAACGTCATTGATTTTAACTTGTTACAATAAGCAAACCAAGTGACGATTTTCTTTTTTTTTCAAGCAAAGTGATTGCATCGAATTGTATTCTTATAAATCTATTAGTAAACAAAAGTGATTGACGAAAAAGCTACTATTATAAGCAATACAAGCTAAAAATGATTTTCACATTATTTGTTTTTTCATCTTCAACCATGTCGCTTTAATCCACCAATCATTAAAATTTTCTTAAACAAAAGCAAAGTATTTGTTTTTTGTTCACTATAATCTCACAAAACGAACATGACTGTGTTGTTCAATGTATTACCATAAAGGCTGAAATAATCTTTCAATGGCCACACCATTTCTTTCTTGACTGCCGGAAAATCAACGTCTTTAAAAATCCATTTCACAAACTTTAATCACAGGAAACGTTCCGACAAGTGGATGACAAAATTTGATTTTAAATAAAAGATTGAAGTGAACTATTCATAACATATACCATAAATACTTTAAGAGCATTGATGTACAATACAATCTACATTTTGCAGTGTAATCGAACTTTGAAAAGTTCAAAATGCAAATATGAAAAATGGGCATGTCATTTACTCAGAATAAAAAAGGAAAAAGAAACGGAAACCCTAACCGTCAAAACTAAAAATGTTGAAAGTTCAGTTTGATTGAGTCTATTAATTGTCAGAAGTACATGTTGTACAAACAACAGTCCATCCCACTTATCAAAAACATTACACTTAAACATGAAATGGTTAAATAATGGGTTTAGAACATTCGAAGGTGAATTCATAAAGCGGTTATCATGAAACTTTCAATGTAACACAATCATGTCATTTTACGACAAGCGGTCAAAATAAAAATAGCGTGTGCTCTTAAACTGATAGGTTCAACTAGATAAAAAGAATTTTGAAATGGGATCGTTTGTATCATAAACGAGCTTTAAAAATATACTATGCTTAAATTTGATATCTGAAAACATTGATAAATGCTACACAGTTTCTTTATAACTATAAAATACATGTATTGACTTCACACAATGTAGATATGTTATGTTTAGAACTCTACACACTATAGGTTGCCACAATATGAATATATAGCATCATTCAAAGCTGCCGGTTTTTTTTTTAGAAAATACCAACATTACTTGACATGTAATAGGGTAAGCAGTTTCCAATTGATATTTCATTCGTTCTTTTTTTCAAATTAGACATATTGAATAACAGTTTCATAGATTTCAAAAAAAAAATTATGTTTTAAATATTTTACCCAAAGATGAGCATAGTATATCTTTAAAAGACACTATGTCATATATTTCCAAAGATTCGTAGCTCACGGAACACACCCCGTTACTTCAGGTAAAGTGAGCGATAGTGAAACATTTGACCGATGCGCAGGAGAGTGACAGATAACTAGCTTATTAATCATTTTCAAGCCCTTGTCAACTCAATTATGATAAGCAGAAAATTAGAAAAGACCCTTGCAATTCCTGCACTACTTTCAAGTGAAAACAGGCTATCAATTTGTCTTAAAATAATACTACTCGATCTTTGGTTCCAAATACAGGTGTTATAAAATATTTGATCTTGAGGCATTTTACCAAGAAACACTTGACAGTGTGTAGACAAAAAGGTGCATATAAAGGCAAGTTAATTTACAAAATCACACATATGGTGTCCATGATATAAAACATTAACCAATTACGCGATATACACGCCTTTTAACGCCTTTTTCATCCCCCTTATTTTGTTGTCTCAAATGGTGAAAAAAATGCCTTGTTTAGGCCCCCAACACTTGTTTCTGTTTGAGAAACGTTGTTAAAAAAGTGACAACTTTTTTGGCGCGGCCATCAACCAAAAGATACATCAGGGGGTTGCCAGAAGGGGGATGTGCCCTCTTCTGTTGGGGGGGGGGGGTTGAAAGGGGGCGGCAGTCCCCCTAATCGCCAATAAATTTTGGACTTGTGAGAGGCTAAAATGATCCAAGATCGATCATTAAGGTAACGTGTAACCAACGCTGAAAAGCATTTGACTCTATCTCAATCCATTGAGAAGTTGCAGCACTTTGAAATCAATGTTGATGGAAAAAATCAACGCAAAATAGTGATTTTTTGGCAATTTTGAGATGCCCCCTCGTTGCCATGGTAACAGAAAATTTAATTCTGAGCATGTTGTTGGAAAGGCAATGGTCCAGTCAACATTTGTGCCAAGTTTGATTAGTATTGAAGCAGTTTTTGTATAGTTTTATATAGCAATTTGAACTTGTAACGGGAGACTTTTCAATGAAAACAACCATTTTTCACAAAATGCTCATGAAGTAATGGGTTAAAATCTGGAAAAGTGTGAGCACGACAAAAACTGTTAATGTTGCAGGCTCGGTTTGATTGAAACTTTCATGGGTCGTATAGGAAAGTGCAAGGTACCGTTCACGTCCCCTAGCACCGGCTTAACTAGAATTCAAATTCAAATGGTGGTAATGGTGAAATTTCGAATTAAGAACATCCGCAGATGTGTTTATACGGCGGTTAGAGTGAAACCTTCAATTTGACACTTTCGTGCCATTCCATGACAAACGGCGTGTAGACACTTAAGTAAAAGAATACGTCTGTCCTAAACGAGAAGACAATTAGCGAAACTAAATAAAATGGAATTTTTTAAATTTTATAAGAAGATAAACCCATAACTGTACTGAAGTGACGAAATGTTAAGTGACCTTCAGTGATACATATAATTAATAACCCATGAAATGATACCTGTACGATGTGTCTTTTTTAAGATCTTTATGGGGCGAAAATACTAATGCAAGAGACTGCCCAGGTAATATTGTCTTTCGTAACATTTTTAAACATCTCATTTTTTATAGAATAAACTGCAAAAGCCCGCTCAATGTAATATATACCTTGGCAAAAAAACAATATTTCTATAATAAAATGACACAGCGTTCTTCAATTACGCGGTTTTTGTTCACAAATGAAATACTGTGCCCCCACCCGTACCTCTGAAAAATACATTATTTGTAATCTATGCAAAGTCCATGTAAGAACATGGTTAGATCAAAAAATAAAGAACAAGAAATAAAGTATAAAGTAACAAAAGGGATACGCATGTCACTGTTATAAATGTGATTAAATAATCAGTTATGAAGATAGTAAAAAAAACTAACTAACTCACGTGCTTTTCAAACAAGAAAATGCATTAATCAGATTGAAAGCAATAGTTTCTAACAAGTGCCATTTTGTTTAACGCACAAAAATCTTTCATGCTTTACAAATTATAATGCCTAATTTGTCATGGCAATTTATTTTTTGGGATACTTAATTATTTAACCAACATGAATCAATATTATTTACCATGAATGTTTTTGTTCATTGAGGGCAATTCATACATATATGTATTCAATAAATAGAACTGATTTTTTTCCTGTAACAATTACCTCCCTGTGCCGGTACCGGTAAAAAAAATTTTGAAAAGAAAGGAATATATCTAAAAAAAAAAAAAAAACATGTCCCACTCTTTGATAAAAATTTTAAATTTTTCACTTTTTTCTACACGGGAAGGGTTGTTATACTAGAGATAATTGTATGCGCGTGTTTTTTCGTGTTATTTAGTTCTAAAGGGTGTTTTTTTTCAATGAAAGTTAGACAACAGCAAACAAAATTATAAGTCAAAAACATACAGCAAACGTCTTTTTAAAAACATTTTAAATTTAAAACTTTAAAAATTTTGAAAAAATTTATAAAAAGTATCTTTAAGTATTGGGTTTGCCCCTTTTCGACAAAAACATTCTAATTTTTTTCACATTTGGGTATTTTGCAAATTTCCATTCCCAAAGGAACAAAAAAGATTTTAAAAAAAGCAAACCTGGTTCCCTTTCCTCAGGTGAGAAAATTGAAACACTTAACGTTTTAATTTTAGGGCCTTTTTTTATAAAAATGTTTTTCTTATTAAAAAATATTTGCACAATTTTTTTTATGAAAAAAATTTCTTTATAACTTTTACAGTTTATTTTTTCAAAAAAATTTTTTTTATTAAAAACAAAAATGTTTTAAATTTCAATATCAACAAACGGGGGAAGAAATAATTTAAAAAAGAAAATGAAGATTTAAATCAAAACTGTTCCTCTTTAAACTTTAAATTTTATTTGGCATAATCCATTGTTATGTCCTTTTGGCAAAAAAACAGTCTGACTGCGGATTTTAAATGTAAATTTTACAAACAAAAAAAACCATTAACTTCTAATTATTCAAAAGGTTTTTAAAACTTCAGATTAAATTTGAAAAATCACAACCCCTTATGGGTTTTTTATGGCAGGTTGAAGGCCATATTTTTTAATTTTGTTTTTTTTAAAGCAAGTTTTCAGTAATCATCTTCATCAAAAATTTTCAAAGTATATAGGGATAATGTAATTAATAAAGTTCAATTTTTAAATTTAATTTGTTTTACTTTTGTAGCTACAAATAGTTTGTCGGGAAACCAAACTTTAGGGATTCACAGAAGTCGCCCTTTGGGCGGAAAATTTTAAAAAACTGGGTTCCAGAAAACCCATTTGCCCAATTGTGTACAATCGCCTAAAAAAAAAAAAAAACACATAAAAAAAAATTTTTTCGCTAAAGTTTTAAAAAAATAAAATAACAATAAAGAAAATTTTAAAAGGGACAGTTAAGTCGGCACCCCAAAACCCTACACATCAAACATTTGACTTTTTTTTGTTTTTTTTTTTTTTTTGCTTTTTTAAATTTCGTCATTTTTTGAGAAAAAATTTATCTTTTAAAATATCCATATGACATATTATCTAAGTCAAAAAAAACAAAGAAAAGTTAAGGAAAATCAAGGTATATAATAACTTAAAGTTTAAAAAATTTAAAGTGAATCAATATTGAATCGAAAAAAAAAAGAATGAAATACACACACCAAAATAAAATTCAATAGTTTTTGCATTTTTTTTTTCTTTTTTTTTCGACATAAATTTAAAAGGGGAATTTAGAATGGTATTGATGTCTTTTAAAAAATTTTCATCTTTTAAAAAAGGGGAAACCATGACAGTTTTTTTTATTACATAAACCCTATAAGAAGAAATTCGGGGGTTTCAAGACACTTTTTTTTTACTAGAAATAAGTTCAGGGGCCCCGCCATTTTGGCGTTCGCATTCTCGCGAGAAGACAACCCGAGATTTGACGTGAATACCCACTTCCGTATGGGTTTACCCCTTTTGTACAATAAAATATATCTTTGAAGAACTTATTAATTTTTTTCGTACTTATTATTTTTTTATAAAACATCATATGGAACTAAATTTCTTTAATTTAAATTTAAATTTTGAAGACGCCGCGACTTTAATTATTTTTCTCCGATATCAATTTGCTGATGATCCCACCACATATTTCAATGACTGCTTAATTTTTCAAAGATAAACCAAAATTTAATTTGGGGTACTATGAGAAACTTCTTCAAATTGACATATACCCTTTTTTTTTTGTATTTAAATTTTTTCGCTAGAAAAAGCTTTTCCAATAGGACATCCCCTCATGTATCTTTTTTTCAGGAAAATATCAACTAAACCCAAAAATATTTTACTTACAAATTCCTTTCCCCGACAAAGCTTTTTCTACCTTTAAATTTTAAAACCAATAAAACAAAAAAATCATAAACTACTTAATATTTAAAATATTAGGTAACTGAAAAAAATGGTTGCTTTTAGAGTGCTTTTTAATTTTAACTACAGTATAATTTTGACAGGTGGGGAACCTAATCCCCCAAGGGTCATTCATTTCACTGATGAAGCTAAAAAAAAGATGTCTATTGTCATTAAATATTTGACAAGGTGTTTAACCAATCGGGGCAACATTGTGATATAAAAGTCTGTGGGCAAAGGGGGATAAAAGGGGAGCAATAAAAATCGTCAGTACACAGGGGACAGGAGCTTTTGGTGAAATAAGAAAAATTTAAAATGGCAATGCGCGTATTAGAATAATAGTAAAAACCAGCAATTGTTGAAAAATAAAATTTTAGACTTTTGAGCACCAAAAAAAATGTTTTCCCTGATTTAAAATTTTTTGGGCTACATTACATGCGCAGCATCATACGTACAGACATTTAACAATTTACTTTTAAAAAAGAGTTGCTTATTTTTTTAAATGTGACATAAATTTTTTAAAAAATGTTCACACCTTTAAATTTGAAATCAAATAAAACGCAAAAATTTAATTTTATATGTACTTTTAAAAAAAACACTTTTTTAGTAGGGTTTTTAAATGGAAGGGGCTAGCTAGGGGGCCCGACGGTTTAAAAAAAAGTTTTACCCGACGTGAGCACGTACGACAGCAAGACACCTTTTTGGCTAGCCGTACGGCATTTTTAAAATTTTTATGGAAGTCAAAAAAATGCATTTTTATGTTTTTTTATGACTTTTAAGCGAGGTTTAAAACAAGAAACAGCATTAATTGTTTTGGGGATGTTAACTTTTTAGAGTTAACCCCTTATCCTATATATATCGATTTTTGTCTCGCAAATGTCGAAAAAAAAATCCTTTGCTTGCATTTACACCAAATTTAAAAGTTTTTCAAAAATTTAAAAATCCTTTTTTTTTTCATTAATTTAATTTTTGACACCTTTTATATGAAAAAAAAAAAAAAAAAAACACTGAAAATGATTTTTTTAGGGTCTTGATAAAAAGCGACAATTACCCACGGGACTGTTTTAGAAGTTTTCCATCAAAAGGGAAAGGGGCATGTTCCCTGAAAGGGATTTAAAAATTTTATTTCAGTCCCTGGGTAGGTTTTAAAAAAGGCTGATTAATTATTACTTTTTATTCGATATTTTTCTACTTTTTTTAAAAATTTAATTTTAATTTTTTTTACATTTCACCGTTTTTTTTTCCCTTCAAGTTTTTTATTCATTTTTTCCACTCCGATCATTTTTTTTCGATCCATGTCTTAAAATTAACAAAAATGATTTTAAATTAACAAAAAAAACAACAAATGATAAGCATGAAAATCAACAATTTTATAAACGTTCACTTTATATAATTTTAAAAGGATACGGCTAGACAATACGTTTCAGTGCTCCTGGTAGTGTTCGTGCTCACTACGGCTAGAACTTTTTGGGTGCCTACTTTTTTATTTTTTATTTTTTTATTTTTTTATATTGTTACGTATTTTTTAACCATAAAAAATCTCATCTACACCCCCTGTGAAAATTAAATTTTCTGGGTCATTAATATTTTTTTACGATTCAAAAATATTTATCATAATCTAAAGATGGGGAAAAACATAACGCGCACCTTTTTTATACGGCCCAAAACACAAAAGCCCGCTTACTATTTTTAAAAATCGGGGATTTAGCATTTAAATTTTTTTTCATTCGTTTTAAAATTATTATTTGGCCAGAAAATTTTCAGGGCTTTTTATTTTAGTATTCTTTTTCTGGGAAAACAAAATTTTTTATTCTAAAACCCTTTTCTTTCCCTTTAAGTTAGCTTTTTAAACTTTAAAAAAAATTCCAATCGGTGTTTTTCAGCTTTTAATACACAAAAATTAGATAGAATTGCAGGGAGGTAATTTACACACAGCCGTATCCCGCCAGTTGAAAACATCAATAACTATAACAAGTTAAATTTTTTGTGCCCAAACAAAGACCCGCCAATTGATGTGAACTTCAAGGGAATGTACACAATCAGAAAGGAAAATCGGTCTCTATAACATTTTAATATCCCAAAAAACTAATTTATTTTTTCCATTTATTTGTATGTGTCTTGAAATTCTGAAATTTTGTCTGTAGCGACAAAATTGGGGAAAGTCTGGTCAAGCAAAAAAAAATTGGTAACAAAGTGAAATTGAAATATGGTAAACTTTAAAAAAAATTCAAGACAAAGTGCCCAAAATATGTCCATTTAAATATTTGGGGCGATTGCATATCGCCTAGAATCTAGGGATGGACAAAAAATGTAATTAAAAATCTAAAAGGGGAAAAATCGTCGATCACATAATCCTTCAAATTTAACCTATTGCAAATTTTTTATAATTTTTAAATAATCTACTTTTTTCACTCAGTTAATCTGTTTTTTTTAACTTAAATGTAATTTTTTTAATGAATTACCCTGTGCACACATTTTGCCTGTTTTTCAAAATATATTTTTCCCCTGCGTCCTAGCCCAAAATAAAACTCCATTGCTATTTTTTCCTCTTGCTTGTTCCCGCATTAACTTAGACGCGGCTTTTTGAGTTAAGGGTTCAGTGAAGCCCCCCTCTCGATTTCGGGGTTTAGGCTTTGTTACTTTTAAATGTCAATTATATTTTTCATTATTGTCCTGGTTCCCCCCCCCACCACCGTCAACGCAAAAAAGTTTGGCGACAATTTTAAAGGGGGAGACGAACTTCAACAAGCAAATGAAGTGAGTATACTGTTAGTCTTTCCTTCTTAACGGTTTAATTTTTGCT